>NC_069507.1:19929622-20087122 GCF_027579735.1 Bombina bombina | reverse complement strand
TTTGACATATCGCGCCATCTCTCTCTCCCCAGTAGTCCCAGCCCTGGACATATTTTACACAATGCAGAAGATATATCAAAGGTCGAGTGGACATGATTCACTGTAGCATACGCTGTTGGCATTTAACATTACACAGGCATTTCTGGTGAAATGCTTGTGCAATGCCGCCCCCTGCTCACTCGTGGCCAATCGGCCTCTAGCAGGGGCTGTCAATAATCTCGATTTTATTATTTCTTCTTAACTTTCGTTTCTGGTGGACCATAAACAATGGGGTGTCGATGCAGCACCCGCTGCTTAATAAATCGACCCCAAAGGCTTTAGACCGACACAAGAATTCCAAGACTGGTTTCTCTAACTTAAATAGTATAATGTTTATTGCTATTATTATTTTATTATGAAGGATTCAAACATAGAAAAGAAGTGTGTTGTATAAAGAGAGATTGCTGAATATAAAACACCTATAATACACAGAGTTACAGTATGAGAATCCAGATGTCACGTAATAGCTTATATTGATAATCTCATGGAACTGTGAATTCTGAAGTTTTTATCTCGTATTCCTATTGCAGCCGTATGTTTCCAGCTGAAATGGGACAAGGGAACGTGTTATGCATGGAGAGCAATAAAAAGATTCTGAGCAGGGATCACGCAGTAGTGCGTATATTGCCCTGATTGGCGTGCACATAATATAATGCTTTGGTCCTGGCCGCACACTGAGAGGATCAGTGCTAGTTCAGGTGACGTCGTCCCCTCCTTTCTACAGCAGGCGGCTGCAAGTATCTCTCTTTGTTCCTGCTGGTTCACAGTATGGGGGCTTTTTTCAGTCAGTAGCAAAATGTGAAGTTCTTTGTAGTCTTCTTAAAAATACTTTATAATATCCATTTTATAGTTTCAGAAAAGCACATGGATTTGAAAAATGTAATACATTAAATTTAAATTACTAATTGGATTAATCCAATAAAAAAATTACATCAAATTTGTCAATTTATTTTCCTAGTGTAGGGAAAATAGTTGCTATTAATAAGTGCAACTTTCTGACAGAGATGGACAATACAATTGGGAGGCTACTGCAATATAAATGACCTAGACCTGTAGGGAGCACCCAGACTTGGGTACTTACAAATCTGAGATTTCCTGCTGTTATCTCTGTAAGCAGTAAGGCGTATTATTATTTTATGTGTCAGAGCCAGGATTATAAGATTTAGGGCCAGATTACAAGTGGAGCGCTAAATATTGCTTGCGTGCAAACAATATTAGTGCTAGCTTCACTGAGTAATACCAGCGCACGCTAATGTGCACTGGTATTACAAGTTAAGTTCAATGCAAACGCGAGCTTGTGTTCACATTGCTAGGAAGTATTGCACTCACAAGAGTGCGCTTCCATAGGTTTCATTGGGAGCCTCGTTCTGATGTTGTCAGAGAGGGCATCAGAACCTAAGCGCAGCGAGGGGGGGTTAGTAGTGCAGTGATGACAGCAAATATAAATGTATATGATTATGCACTTATATATTTATATGTTAATATCTGTGTATACACATGTAACACATACATATATATACAGTATATACACATAGTAACACATACATATATATACAGTATATACACATAGTAACACATACATATATATACAGTATATACACATAGTAACACATAAATATATATGTATATACACATAATAACACATAAATATATATGTATATACACATAGTAACACATAAATATATATGTATATACACATAATAACACATAAATATATATGTATATACACATAGTAACACATAAATATATATGTATATACACATAATAACACATAAATATATATGTATATACACATAGTAACACATAAATATATATGTATATACACATAATAACACATAAATATATATGTATATACACATAGTAACACATAAATATATATGTATATACACATAGTAACACATAAATATATATGTATATACACATAATAACACATAAATATATATGTATATACACATAGTAACACATAAATATATATGTATATACACATACTAACACATAAATATATATGTATATACACATAGTAACACATAAATATATATGTATATACACATAGTAACACATAAATATATATATACAGTATATACACATAGTAACACATACATATATATACAGTATATACACATAGTAACACATACATATATATACAGTATATACACATAGTAACACATACATATATATACAGTATATACACATACTAACACATAAATATATATGTATATACACATAGTAACACATAAATATATATGTATATACACATAGTAACACATAAATATATATGTATATACACAAAATAACACATAAATATATATGTATATACACATAATAACACATAAATATATATGTATATACACATAGTAACATAAATATATATGCATATAAACATACTAACACATAAATATATATGTATATACACATAGTAACATAAATATATATGCATATAAACATACTAACACATAAATATATATGTATATACACATAGTAACACATAAATATATATGTATATACACATAGTAACATAAATATATATGCATATAAACATACTAACACATAAATATATATGTATATACACATAGTAACACATAAATATATATGTATATACACATAATAACACATAAATATATATGTATATACACATAATAACACATAAATATATATGTATATACACATAGTAACACATAAATATATATGTATATACACATAGTAACACATAAATATATATGTATATACACATAGTAACACATAAATATATATGTATATACACATACTAACACATAAATATATATGTATATACACATAATAACACATAAATATATATGTATATACACATAATAACACATAAATATATATGTATATACACATACTAACACATAAATATATATGTATATACACATACTAACACATAAATATATATGTATATACACATACTAACACATAAATATATATGTATATACACATACTAACACATAAATATATATGTATATACACATACTAACACATAAATATATATGTATATACACATACTAACACATAAATATATATGTATATACACATACTAACACATAAATATATATGTATATACACATACTAACACATAAATATATATGTATATACACATAATAACACATAAATATATATGTATATACACATACTAACACATAAATATATATGTATATACACATACTAACACATAAATATATATGTATATACACACATAGTAACACATAAATATATATGTATATACACATACACACATAAATATATATGTATATACACATAGTAACACATAAATATATATATATATACACATATTAACACATAAATATATATGTATATACACATAGTAACACATAAATATATATATACAGTATATACACATAGTAACACATACATATATATGTATATACACATAGTAACACATAAATATATATATACAGTATATACACATAGTAACACATACATATATATGTATATACACATAGTAACACATAAATATATATGTATATACACATAGTAACACATAAATATATATATACAGTATATACACATAGTAACACATACATATATATGTATATACACATAGTAACACATAAATATATATGTATATACACATAGTAACACATAAATATATATATATATACACATAATAACACATAAATATATATGTATATACACATACTAACATATAAATATATATGTATATACACATAGTAACATAAATATATATGTATATACACATAGTAACACATAAATATATATGTATATACACATAGTAACACATAAATATATATGTATATACACATACTAACACATAAATATATATATGTATATACACATAGTAACACATAAATATATATGTATATACACATACTAACACATAAATATATATATGTATATACACATAGTAACACATACATATATATACAGTATATACACATAGTAACACATAAATATATATATACAGTATATACACATAGTAACACATAAATATATATGTATATACACATAGTAACACATAAATATATATGTATATACACATAGTAACACATAAATATATATGTATATACACATACTAACACATAAATACATATGTATATAAGCATAGTAACACATAAATATATATGTATATACACATAGTAACCCATAAATATATATATGTATATACACATAGTAACACATAAATATATATGTATATACACATACTAACACATAAATATATATGTATATACACATAGTAACACATACATATATATACAGTATATACACATAGTAACACATAAATATATATATACAGTATATACACATAGTAACACATAAATATATATGTATATACACATAGTAACACATAAATATATATGTATATACACATAGTAACACATAAATATATATGTATATACACATAGTAACACATAAATATATATGTATATACACATAGTAACACATAAATATATATGTATATACACATAGTAACACATAAATATATATGTATATACACATAGTAACACATAAATATATATGTATATACACATAGTAACACATAAATATATATGTATATACACATACTAACACATAAATATATATGTATATACACATAGTAACACATAAATATATATGTATATACACACAGTAACACATAAATATATATGTATATACACATAGTAACACATAAATATATATGTATATACACATAGTAACACATAAATATATATGTATATACACATAGTAACACATAAATATATATGTATATACACATATTAACACATAAATATATATGTATATACACATAGTAACACATAAATATATATGTATATACACATATTAACACATAAACATATATGTATATACACATAGTAACACATAAATATATATGTATATACACATATTAACACATAATAATATATGTATATACACATAGTAACACATAAATATATATGTATATACACATAGTAACACAGAAATATATATGTATATCAGCATAGTAACACATAAATATATATGTATATACACATAACACATAAATATATATGTATATACACATAATAACACATAAATATATATGTATATCAGCATAGTAACACATAAATATATATGTATATACACATAGTAACACATAAATATATATGTATATACACATAGTAACACATAAATATATATGTATATACACATAATAACACATAAATATATATGTATATACACATAGTAACACATAAATATATATGTATATACACATAATAACACATAAATATATATGTATATACACATACTAACACATACATTTATATGTATATACACATAGTAACACATAAATATATATGTATATACACATAGTAACACATAAATATATATGTATATACACATAATAGCACATAAATATATATGTATATACACATAATAACACATAAATATATATGTATATACACACATAGTAACACATAAATATATATGTATATACACATAATAACACATAAATATATATGTATATACACATAATAACACATAAATATATATGTATATACACATAATAACACATAAATATATATGTATATACACATAATAACACATAAATATATATGTATATACACATAATAACACATAAATATATATGTATATACACATAATAACACATAAATATATATGTATATACACATAATAACACATAAATATATATGTATATACACATAATAACACATAAATATATATGTATATCAGCATAGTAACACATAAATATATATGTATATACACATAGTAACACATAAATATATATGTATATACACATAGTAACACATAAATATATATGTATATACACATAATAACACATAAATATATATGTATATACACATAGTAACACATAAATATATATGTATATACACATAATAACACATAAATATATATGTATATACACATACTAACACATACATTTATATGTATATACACATAGTAACACATAAATATATATGTATATACACATAGTAACACATAAATATATATGTATATACACATAATAGCACATAAATATATATGTATATACACATAATAACACATAAATATATATGTATATACACACATAGTAACACATAAATATATATGTATATACACATAGTAACACATAAATATATATGTATATACACATAATAACACATAAATATATATGTATATACACATAGTAACACATAAATATATATGTATATACACATAGTAACACATAAATATATATGTATATACACATACACACATAAATATATATGTATATACACATAATAACACATAAATATATATGTATATACACACATAGTAACACATAAATATATATATGTATATACACATAGTAACACATAAATATATATGTATATACACACATAGTAACACATAAATATATATATGTATATACACATAGTAACACATAAATATATACAGTATATACACATAGTAACACATAAATATATATGTATATACACATACTAACACATAAATATATATGTATATACACATAGTAACACATAAATATATATGTATATACACATAGTAACACATAAATATATATGTATATACACATAGTAACACATAAATATATATACAGTATATACACATAGTAACACATACATATATATACAGTATATACACATAGTAACACATAAATATATATACAGTATATACACATAGTAACACATACATATATATACAGTATATACACATAGTAACACATAAATATATATACAGTATATACACATAGTAACACATACATATATATACAGTATATACACATAGTAACACATACATATATATACAGTATATACACATAGTAACACATAAATATATATACAGTATATACACATAGTAACACATACATATATATACAGTATATACACATAGTAACACATAAATATATATGTATATACACATAGTAACACATAAATATATATGTATATACACATAACACATAAATATATATGTATATACACATACTAACACATAAATATATATGTATATACACATAGTAACACATAAATATATATGTATATACACATAGTAACACATAAATATATATGTATATACACATAGTAACACATAAATATATATGTATATACTCATAGTAACACATAAATATATATGTATATACACATAGTAACACATAAATATATATATGTATATACACATAGTAACACATAAATATATATACAGTATATACACATAGTAACACATAAATATATATATGTATATACACATAGTAACACATAAATATATATGTATATACACATAGTAACACATAAATATATATGTATATACACATAGTAACACATAAATATATATGTATATACACATAATAACACATAAATATATATGTATATACACATAGTAACACATAAATATATATGTATATACACATAGTAACACATAAATATATATGTATATACACATACTAACACATAAATATATATGTATATACACATAGTAACACATAAATATATATGTATATACACATAGTAACACATAAATATATATGTATATACACATACTAACACATAAATATATATGTATATACACATACTAACACATAAATATATATGTATATACACATAGTAACACATAAATATATATCTATATACACATACTAACACATAAATATATATGTATATACACATAGTAACACATAAATATATATGTATATACACATAGTAACACATAAATATATATGTATATACACATAGTAACACATAAATATATATGTATATACACATACTAACACATAAATATATATGTATATACACATAGTAACACATAAATATATATGTATATACACATAGTAACACATAAATATATATGTATATACACATAGTAACACATAAATATATATATGTATATACACATAGTAACACATAAATATATATGTATATACACATAGTAACACATAAATATATATGTATATACACATAATAACACATAAATATATATGTATATACACATAGTAACACATAAATATATATGTATATACACATAATAACACATAAATATATATGTATATACACATAGTAACACATAAATATATATGTATATACACATAGTAACACATAAATATATATGTATATACACATAATAACACATAAATATATATGTATATACACATAGTAACACATAAATATATATGTATATACACATAGTAACACATAAATATATATGTATATACACATAGTAACACATAAATATATATGTATATACACATACTAACACATAAATATATATGTATATACACATACTAACACATAAATATATATGTATATACACATACTAACACATAAATATATATGTATATACACATACTAACACATAAATATATATGTATATACACATACTAACACATAAATATATATGTATATACACATACTAACACATAAATATATATGTATATACACATACTAACACATAAATATATATGTATATACACATACTAACACATAAATATATATGTATATACACATACTAACACATAAATATATATGTATATACACATATTAACACATAAATATATATGTATATACACATAATAACACATAAATATATATGTATATACACATAGTAACACATAAATATATATGTATATACACATAGTAACACATAAATATATATGTATATACACACAGTAACACATAAATATATCTGTATATACACATAGTAACACATAAATATATATGTATATACACATAGTAACACATAAATATATATGTATATACACATAGTAACACATAAATATATATGTATATACACATAGTAACACATAAATATATATGTATATACACATAGTAACACATAAATATATATGTATATCAGCATAGTAACACATAAATATATATGTATATACACATACTAACACATAAATATATATGTATATACACATAATAACACATAAATATATATGTATATACACATAGTAACACATAAATATATATGTATATACACATAGTAACACATAAATATATATGTATATACACATAATAACACATAAATATATATGTATATACACATAGTAACACATAAATATATATGTATATACACATTTAAGCACATAAATATATATGCATATACACATAATAACACATAAATATATATGTATATACACATAATAACACATAAATATATATGTATATACACATAGTAACACATAAATATATATGTATATACACATAGTAACATATAAATATATATGTATATACACATAGTAACACATAAATATATATGTATATACACATAGTAACACATAAATATATATGTATATACACATAGTAACACATAAATATATATGTATATACACATAGTGACACATAAATATATATGTATATACACATACTAACACATAAATATATATGTATATACACATAGTAACACATAAATATATATGTATATACACATAGTAACACATAAATATATATGTATATACACATAGTAACACATAAATATATATGTATATACACATAGTAACACATAAATATATATGTATATACACATAGTAACACATAAATATATATGTATATACACATAGTGACACATAAATATATATGTATATACACATACTAACACATAAATATATATGTATATACACATAGTAACACATAAATATATATGTATATACACATAATAACACATAAATATATATATGTATATACACATAGTAACACATAAATATATATGTATATACACATAATAACACATAAATATATATGTATATACACATAGTAACACATAAATATATATATGTATATACACATAGTAACCCGTAAATATATATGTATATACACATAGTAACACATAAATATATATGTATATACACATAGTAACACATACATATATATATATATACACATACTAACACATAAATATATATGTATATACACATAGTAACCCATAAATATATATGTATATACACATAGTAACACATACATATATATATATACACACATACTAACACATAAATATATATGTATATACACATAGTAACACATAAATATATATGTATATACACATAGTAACACATAAATATATATGTATATACACATAATAACACATAAATATATATGTATATACACATAGTAACACATATATATATATGTATATACACATAGTAACACATAAATATATATGTATATACACATAGTAACACATAAATATATATGTATATACACATAACACATAAATATATATGTATATACACATAGTAACACATAAATATATCTGTATATACACATAATAACACATAAATATATCTGTATATACACATAGTAACATAAATATATATGTATATACACATAATAACACATAAATATATCTGTATATACACATAGTAACATAAATATATATGTATATACACATAATAACACATAAATATATCTGTATATACACATAGTAACACATAAATACATATGTATATACACATAGTAACACATAAATATATATGTATATACACATAGTAACACATAAATATATCTGTATATACACATAGTAACACATAAATATATCTGTATATACACATAGTAACACATAAATATATATGTATATACACATAGTAACACATACATATATATATATATACACACATACTAACACATAAATATATATGTATATACACATAGTAACCCATAAATATATATGTATATACACATAGTAACACATACATATATATATATATACACATACTAACACATAAATATATATGTATATACACATAGTAACACATAAATATATATATATATACACATAATAATACATAAATATATATGTATATACACATAGTAACACATACATATATATACAGTATATACACATAGTAACACATAAATATATATGTATATACACATACTAACACATAAATATATATGTATATACACATAATAACACATAAATATATATGTATATACACATAGTAACACATAAATATATATGTATATACACATAGTAACACATAAATATATATGTATATACACATAATAACACATAAATATATATGTATATAAACATACTAACACATAAATATATATGTATATACACATAGTAACACATAAATATATATGTATATACACATAGTAACACATAAATATATATGTATATACACATAGTAACACATAAATATATATGTATATACACATAGTAACACATAAATATATATGTATATACACACATAGTAACATATAAATATATATGTATATACACATAGTAACCCATAAATATATATGTATATACACATAGTAACACATAAATATATATGTATATACACATAATAACACATAAATATATATGTATATACACATACTAACATAAATATATATGTATATACACATAGTAACACATAAATATATATGTATATACACATACTAACACATAAATATATATGTATATACACATAATAACACATAAATATATATGTATATACACATACTAACACATAAATATATATGTATATACACATAATAACACATAAATATATATGTATATACACATATTAACACATATATATGTATATACACATAGTAACACATAAATATATATGTATATACACATACTAACACATAAATATATATGTATATACACATAGTAACACATAAATATATATGTATATACACATACTAACACATAAATATATATGTATATACACATAGTAACACATAGATATATATGTATATACACATAGTAACACATAAATATATATATGTATATACACATAGTAACACATAAATATATATGTATATACACATAGTAACACATAAATATATATGTATATACACATAATAACACATAAATATATATGTATATACACATAGTAACACATAAATATATCTGTATATACACATAGTAACACATAAATATATATGTATATACACATAGTAACACATAAATATATATGTATATACACATAATAACACATAAATATATATGTATATACACATAGTAACACATAAATATATATATGTATATACACATAGTAACACATAAATATATATGTATATACACATATTAACACATAAATATATATGTATATACTCATAGTAACACATAAATATATATGTATATACACATAATAACACATAAATATATATGTATATACACATAGTAACACATAAATATATATGTATATACTCATAGTAACACATAAATATATATGTATATACACATAGTAACACATAAATATATATGTATATACTCATAGTAACACATAAATATATATGTATATACACATAGTAACACATAAATATATATGTATATACACATAATAACACATAAATATATATGTATATACACATAGTAACACATAAATATATATGTATATACACATAATAACACATAAATATATAATATACACATACTAACACATAAATATATATGTATATACACATAGTAACACATAAATATATATGTATATACACATAGTAACACATAAATATATATGTATATACACATAGTAACACATAAATATATATGTATATACACATAGTAACACATAAATATATATGTATATACACATAGTAACACATAAATATATATGTATATACACATAATAACACATAAATATATATGTATATACACATAGTAACACATAAATATATATGTATATACACATAGTAACACATAAATATATATGTATATACACATAGTAACACATAAATATATATGTATATACACATAGTAACACATAAATATATATGTATATAAGCATACTAACACATAAATATATATGTATATACACACAGTAACACATAAATATATATGTATATAAGCATACTAACACATAAATATATATGTATATAAGCATACTAACACATAAATATATATGTATATACACATACTAACACATAAATATATATGTATATACACATACTAACACATAAATATATATGTATATACACATACTAACACATAAATATATATGTATATACACATAGTAACACATAAATATATATGTATATACACATACTAACACATAAATATATATGTATATACACATAGTAACACATAAATATATCTGTATATACACATAATAACACATAAATATATATGTATATACACATAGTAACACATAAATATATATGTATATACACATAATAACACATAAATATATATGTATATACACATAATAACACATAAATATATATGTATATACACATAGTAACACATAAATATATATGTATATACACATAATAACACATAAATATATATGTATATACACATAGTAACACATAAATATATCTGTATATACACATAGTAACACATAAATATATATGTATATACACATAATAACACATAAATATATATGTATATACACATACTAACACATATATATATATGTATATACACATAGTAACACATAAATATATATGTATATACACATACTAACACATAAATATATATGTATATACACATAGTAACACATAAATATATCTGTATATACACATAATAACACATAAATATATATGTATATACACATAGTAACACATAAATATATCTGTATATACACATAGTAACACATAAATATATATGTATATACACATAATAACACATAAATATATATGTATATACACATAGTAACACATTAATATATATGTATATACACATAGTAACACATAAATATATATGTATATACACATAATAACACATAAATATATATGTATATACACATAGTAACACATAAATATATATGTATATACACATAGTAACACATAAATATATATGTATATACACATAGTAACACATAAATATATATGTATATACACAAAATAACACATAAATATATATGTATATACACATAGTAACACATAAATATATATGTATATACACATAATAACACATAAATATATATGTATATACACATACTAACATAAATATATATGTATATACACATAGTAACACATAAATATATATGTATATACACATACTAACACATAAATATATATGTATATACACATAATAACACATAAATATATATGTATATACACATAATAACACATAAATATATATGTATATACACATACTAACACATAAATATATATGTATATACACATAATAACACATAAATATATATGTATATACACATATTAACACATATATATGTATATACACATAGTAACACATAAATATATATGTATATACACATACTAACACATAAATATATATGTATATACACATAGTAACACATAAATATATATGTATATACACATACTAACACATAAATATATATGTATATACACATAGTAACACATAGATATATATGTATATACACATAGTAACACATAAATATATATATGTATATACACATAGTAACACATAAATATATATGTATATACACATAGTAACACATAAATATATATGTATATACACATAATAACACATAAATATATATGTATATACACATAGTAACACATAAATATATCTGTATATACACATAGTAACACATAAATATATATGTATATACACATAGTAACACATAAATATATATGTATATACACATAATAACACATAAATATATATGTATATACACATAGTAACACATAAATATATATATGTATATACACATAGTAACACATAAATATATATGTATATACACATATTAACACATAAATATATATGTATATACACATAGTAACACATAAATATATATGTATATACACATAGTAACACATAAATATATATGTATATACACATAGTAACACATAAATATATATGTATATAAGCATACTAACACATAAATATATATGTATATACACATAGTAACACATAAATATATCTGTATATACACACATAGTAACACATAAATATATATGTATATACACATAGTAACACATAAATATATATATGTATATACACATAGTAACACATAAATATATATGTATATACACATAGTAACACATAAATATATCTGTATATACACACATAGTAACACATAAATATATATGTATATACACATAGTAACACATAAATATATATATGTATATACACATAGTAACACATAAATATATATGTATATACACATAGTAACACATAAATATATATATGTATATACACATAGTAACACATAAATATATATGTATATACACATAGTAACACATAAATATATATGTATATACACATAGTAACACATAAATATATATATGTATATACACATAGTAACACATAAATATATATGTATATACACATAGTAACACATAAATATATATGTATATACACATAGTAACACATAAATATATATGTATATACACATACTAACACATAAATATATATGTATATACACATAGTAACACATAAATATATATGTATATACACACAGTAACACATAAATATATATGTATATACACATAGTAACACATAAATATATATGTATATACACATAGTAACACATAAATATATATGTATATACACATAGTAACACATAAATATATATATGTATATACACATAGTAACACATAAATATATATGTATATACACATAGTAACACATAAATATATATGTATATACACATACTAACACATAAATATATATGTATATATACATACTAACACATAAATATATATGTATATACACATACTAACACATAAATATATATGTATATATACATACTAACACATAAATATATATGTATATACACATAGTAACACATAAATATATATGTATATACACATACTAACACATATATATGTATATCAGCATATTAACACATAAATATATATGTATATACACATAGTAACACATAAATATATATGTATATACACATAGTAACACATAAATATATATGTATATACACATAGTAACACATAAATATATATGTATATACACATAGTAACA
The DNA here is from genome assembly GCF_027579735.1 of Bombina bombina. Lineage (NCBI taxonomy): Eukaryota > Metazoa > Chordata > Amphibia > Anura > Bombinatoridae > Bombina > Bombina bombina. The sequence goes on along the minus strand of NC_069507.1, from coordinate 20,071,270 downwards.
CATAAATATATATGTATATACACATAGTAACACATAAATATATATGTATATACACATAGTAACACATAAATATATATGTATATACACATAATAACACATAAATATATATGTATATACACATAGTAACACATAAATATATATGTATATACACATACTAACACATAAATATATATGTATATACACATAGTAACACATAAATATATATGTATATACACATAGTAACACATAAATATATATGTATATACACATAGTAACACATAAATATATATGTATATACACATAGTAACACATAAATATATATGTATATACACATAGTAACACATAAATATATATGTATATACACATACTAACACATAAATATATATGTATATACACATAGTAACACATAAATATATATGTATATACACATAATAACACATAAATATATATGTATACACACATAATAACACATAAATATATATGTATATACACATAGTAACACATAAATATATATGTATATACACATAGTAACACATAAATATATATGTATATACACATACTAACACATAAATATATATGTATATACACATAGTAACACATAAATATATATGTATATACACATAGTAACACATAAATATATATGTATATACACATAGTAACACATAAATATATATGTATATACACATAGTAACACATAAATATATATGTATATACACATAGTAACACATAAATATATATGTATATACACATAGTAACACATAAATATATAATATACACATAGTAACACATAAATATATATGTATATACACATAGTAACACATAAATATATATGTATATACACATAATAACACATAAATATATATGTATATACACATACTAACACATAAATATATATGTATATACACATAGTAACACATAAATATATATGTATATACACATAATAACACATAAATATATATGTATATACACATAGTAACACATAAATATATATGTATATACACATAGTAACACATAAATATATATGTATATACACATACTAACACATAAATATATATGTATATACACATAGTAACACATAAATATATATGTATATACACATAGTAACACATAAATATATATGTATATACACATAGTAACACATAAATATATATGTATATACACATAGTAACACATAAATATATATGTATATACACATAGTAACACATAAATATATAATATACACATAGTAACACATAAATATATATGTATATACACATAATAACACATAAATATATATGTATATACACATACTAACACATAAATATATATGTATATACACATAGTAACACATAAATATATATGTATATACACATAGTAACACATAAATATATAATATACACATAGTAACACATAAATATATATGTATATACACATAGTAACACATAAATATATATGTATATACACATAATAACACATAAATATATATGTATATACACATAATAACACATAAATATATATGTATATACACATAGTAACACATAAATATATATGTATATACACATAGTAACACATAAATATATATGTATATACACATAGTAACACATAAATATATATGTATATACACATAATAACACATAAATATATATGTATATACACATAGTAACACATAAATATATATGTATATATACACATAATAACACATAAATATATATGTATATACACATAATAACACATAAATATATATGTATATACACATAGTAACACATAAATATATATGTATATACACATAGTAACACATAAATATATATGTATATACACATAGTAACACATAAATATATAATATACATATAGTAACACATAAATATATATGTATATACACATAGTAACACATAAATATATATGTATATACACATAATAACACATAAATATATATGTATATACACATAGTAACACATAAATATATATGTATATACACATAATAACACATAAATATATATGTATATACACATAGTAACCCATAAATATATATGTATATACACATAGTAACACATAAATATATATGTATATACACATAATAACACATAAATATATATGTATATACACATAGTAACACATACATATATATGTATATACACATAGTAACACATACATATATATGTATATACACATAATAACACATAAATATATATGTATATACACATAGTAACACATAAATATATATGTATATACACATAGTAACACATAAATATATATGTATATACACATAGTAACACATAAATATATATGTATATAAGCATAGTAACACATAAATATATATGTATATACACATAGTAACACATAAATATATATGTATATACACATAGTAACACATACATATATATGTATATACACATAGTAACACATAAATATATATGTATATACACATAGTAACACATAAATATATATGTATATACACATAGTAACACATAAATATATATATGTATATACACATAGTAACACATAAATATATATGTATATACACATACTAACACATAAATATATATGTATATACACATACTAACACATAAATATATATGTGTATACACATAGTAACACATAAATATATATGTATATACACATAGTAACACATAAATATATATGTATATACACATAGTAACACATAAATATATATGTATATACACATAGTAACACATAAATATATATGTATATACACATAGTAACACATAAATATATATGTATATACACATACTAACACATAAATATATATGTGTATACACATAGTAACACATAAATATATATGTATATACACATAGTAACACATAAATATATATGTATATACACATACTAACACATAAATATATATGTGTATACACATAGTAACACATAAATATATATGTATATACACATAGTAACACATAAATATATATGTATATACACATAGTAATACTAGGAACAAAAAGAAAGACAAACTGGCACTACACTGTAATGATAGATGAGATAGGAATTATAAAATTCCGGTGCTACCCCTCAAATCTATATAAGGAACAAAGGGACAGGAAAGTAAGGGGTTACTGTAGCACTCACTCTCACTTTAATTGAAGATATAAAATAAGAACATTCATACTTTATTATTATTAAGTAAAACCAGGATAAACATCCCTAGTGGTTGAATTATGCTACCCACAACCACCTATTATACTAAAATAAAAGCAAAGTTGGCCCTCCTAACACTCCTCTGTTTCCTGGCCGATAACTGGAAGCGTCGGCATCAGGTGGCTGGAGTGATAGGGTGAGCCGGTAGAGAACGTGCTGTACAAACGCGTTTCGGCTATTAAAAAGCCTTTGTCAATGTTTCACATTCCAAGTCTAAAAATAGTAAGCCGAGGCTCCGATGTTCGGAGCTTAATATCTCCCCAGAACACCGGTCAGTAGCCAATCCGGGTAAGGAGTGTTAGGAGGGCCAACTTTGCTTTTATTTTAGTATAATAGGTGGTTGTGGGTAGCATAATTCAACCACTAGGGATGTTTATCCTGGTTTTACTTAATAATAATAAAGTATGAATGTTCTTATTTTATATCTTCAATTAAAGTGAGAGTGAGTGCTACAGTAACCCCTTACTTTCCTGTCCCTTTGTTCCTTATATACACATAGTAACACATAAATATATATGTATATACACATACTAACACATAAATATATATGTATATACACATAATAACATAAATATATATGTATATACACATAGTAACACATAAATATATATGTATATACACATAGTAACACATAAATATATATGTATATACACATAGTAACACATAAATATATATGTATATACACATACTAACACATAAATATATATGTGTATACACATAGTAACACATAAATATATATGTATATACACATAGTAACACATAAATATATATGTATATACACATAGTAACACATAAATATATATGTATATACACATACTAACACATAAATATATATGTATATACACATAATAACATAAATATATATGTATATACACATAGTAACACATAAATATATATGTATATACACATAGTAACACATATATATGTATATACACATAATAACACATAAATATATATGTATATACACATAATAACACATAAATATATATGTATATACACATAGTAACACATAAATATATATGTATATACACACATAGTAACACATAAATATATATGTGTATACACATAGTAACACATAAATATATATGTATATACACATAGTAACACATAAATATATATGTATATACACATAGTAACACATAAATATATATGTATATACACATAGTAACACATAAATATATATGTATATACACATACTAACACATAAATATATATGTATATACACATAATAACATAAATATATATGTATATACACATAGTAACACATAAATATATATGTATATACACATAGTAACACATAAATATATATGTATATACACATAGTAACACATAAATATATATGTATATACACATAGTAACACATAAATATATATGTATATACACATAGTAACACATAAATATATATGTATATACACATAGTAACACATAAATATATATGTATATACACATAGTAACACATAAATATATATATGTATATACACATAGTAACACATAAATATATATGTATATACACATAGTAACACATAAATATATATAAACATAGTAACACATAAATATATATGTATATACACATAGTAACACATAAATATATATGTATATACACATAGTAACACATAAATATATATGTATATACACATAGTAACACATAAATATATATGTATATACACATAGTAACACATAAATATATATGTATATACACATAGTAACACATATATATATATATATGTATATACACATAGTAACACATAAATATATATGTATATACACATAGTAACACATAAATATATATGTATATACACACAGTAACACATAAATATATATGTATACAGTATACACATAGTAACACATAAATATATATGTATATACACATAGTAACACATATATATATATATGTATATACACATAGTAACACATAAATATATATGTATATACACATATTAACACATAAATATATATGTATATACACATAGTAACACATAAATATATATGTATATACACATACTAACACATAAATATATATGTATATACACACAGTAACCCATAAATATATATGTATATACACATACTAACACATAAATATATATGTATATACACACAGTAACACATAAATATATATGTATATACACATAGTAACACATAAATATATATGTATATACACATAGTAACACATAAATATATATGTATATACACATACTAACACATAAATATATATGTATATACACATAGTAACACATAAATATATATGTATATACACATAGTAACACATAAATATATATGTATATACACACAGTAACACATAAATATATATGTATATACACATACTAACAAATAAATATATATGTATATACACATAATAACACATAAATATATATGTATATACACATAGTAACTCATAAATATATATGTATATACACATAGTAACACATAAATATATATGTATATACACATAGTAACACATAAATATATATGTATATACACATAGTAACACATATATATATATGTATATACACATAGTAACACATAAATATATATGTATATACACATAGTAACACATAAATATATATGTATATACACATAGTAACCCGTAAATATATATGTATATACACATAGTAACACATAAATATATCTGTATATACACATAGTAACACATAAATATATATGTATATACACATAATAACACATAAATATATATGTATATACACATAGTAACACATAAATATATATGTATATACACATAGTAACACATATATATATATATATGTATATACACATAGTAACACATAAATATATATGTATATACACATAGTAACACATAAATATATATGTATATACACATAGTAACACATAAATATATATGTATACAGTATACACATAGTAACACATAAATATATATGTATATACACATAGTAACACATAAATATATATGTATATACACATAGTAACACATAAATATATATGTATACAGTATACACATAGTAACACATAAATATATATGTATATACACATAGTAACACATAAATATATATGTATATACACATAGTAACACATAAATATATATGTATACAGTATACACATAGTAACACATACATATATATGTATATACACATAGTAACACATAAATATATATGTATATACACATAGTAACACATAAATATATATGTATACAGTATACACATAGTAACACATAAATATATATGTATATACAAATAGTAACACATAAATATATATGTATATACACATAGTAACACATAAATATATATGTATATACACATAGTAACCAATAAATATATATGTATATACACATAACACATAAATATATATGTATATACACATAGTAACACATAAATATATATATATATGTATATACACATAGTAACACATAAATATATATGTATATACACATAGTAACACATAAATATATATGTATATACACATAGTAACACATAAATATATATGTATATACACATAGTAACACATAAATATATATGTATATACACATACTAACACATAAATATATGTATATATGTGAATATACACATAGTAACACATAAATATATATGTATATACACATAGTAACACATAAATATATATGTATACAGTATACACATAGTAACACATAAATATATATGTATATACACATAGTAACACATAAATATATATGTATATACACATAGTAACACATAAATATATATGTATACAGTATACACATAGTAACACATAAATATATATGTATATACAAATAGTAACACATAAATATATATGTATATACACATAGTAACACATAAATATATATGTATATACACATAGTAACCAATAAATATATATGTATATACAAATAACACATAAATATATATGTATATACACATAGTAACACATAAATATATATATATGTATATACACATAGTAACACATAAATATATATGTATATACACATAGTAACACATAAATATATATGTATATACACATAGTAACACATAAATATATATGTATATACACATAGTAACACATAAATATATATGTATATACACATACTAACACATAGTATGTGCATATACATATATATTTATGTGTATATACATATATATTTAACACATAAATATATATATATATATGTATATACACATACTAACACATAAATATATGTATATATGTGAATATACACATACTAACACATAAATATATATGTATATACACATACTAACACATAAATATATATGTATATACACATAGTAACACATAAATATATATGTATATACACACAGTAACACATAAATATATCTGTGTATACACATACTAACACATACATATATATGTATATACACATAGTAACACATAAATATATATGTATATACACATAATAACACATAAATATATATGTATATACACATAGTAACACACAAATATATATGTATATACACATAGTATGTGTATATACATATATATTTATGTGTTAGTATGTGTATATACATATATATTTATGTGTTACTATGTGTATATACATATATATTTATGTGTTACTATGTGTATATACATATATATTTATGTGTTACTAACACATAAATATATATGTATATACACATACTAACACATAAATATATATGTATATACACATACTAACACATAAATATATTTGTGTTAGTATGTGTATATACACATATATATATATATATGTATGTGTATATACACATATATATATATATATATATATATTTATGTGTTAGAATGTGTATATACACACATATATATATATATATGTATAGATGTGAATATACACATACTAACACATAAATATATGTATATATGTGAATATACACATACTAACACATAAATATATATGTATATACACATACTAACACATAAATGTATATATGTGTATATACACATACTAACACATAAATATATGTATATATGTGAATATACACATACTAACACATAAATATATGTATATATGTGAATATACACATACTAACACATAAATATATATGTAAATACACATAGTAACACATAAATATATATGTATATACACATAGTAACCCATAAATATATATGTATATAAGCATAGTAACACATAAATATATATATATATAAGCATAGTAACACATAAATATATCTGTATATACACATAGTAACACATAAATATATATGTATATACACATAGTAAACCATAAATATATATGTATATACACATAGTAACACATAAATATATATGTATATAAGCATAGTAACACATAAATATATCTGTATATACACATAGTAACACATAAATATATATGTATATAAGCATAGTAACACATAAATATATCTGTATATACACATAGTAACACATAAATATATATGTATATACACATAGTAACCCATAAATATATATGTATATACACATAGTAACCCATAAATATATATGTATATACACATAGTAACACATAAATATATATGTATATACACATAGTAACCCATAAATATATATGTATATACACATAGTAACACATAAATATATATGTATATACACATAGTAACCCATAAATATATATGTATATACACATAGTAACACATAAATATATATGTATATACACATAGTAACCCATAAATATATATGTATATACACATAGTAACACATAAATATATATGTATATACACATAGTAACCCATAAATATATATGTATATACACATAGTAACACATAAATATATATGTATATACACATAGTAACCCATAAATATATATGTATATACACATAGTAACACATAAATATATATGTATATACACATAGTAACACATAAATATATATGTATATACACATAGTAACCCATAAATATATATGTATATACACATAGTAACACATAAATATATATGTATATACATATAGTAACACATAAATATATATGTATATACACATAATAACACATAAATATATATGTATATACACATAGTAACACATATATATATATATGTATATACTCATAGTAACACATAAATATATATGTATATACTCATAGTAACACATAAATATATATGTATATACATTTGGTAACACATAAATATATATGTATATACACATACTAACACATAAATATATATGTATATACACATACTAACACATAAATATATATGTATATACACATACTAACACATAAATATATATGTATATACTCATAGTAACACATAAATATATATGTATATACACATAGTAACACATAAATATATATGTATATACTCATAGTAACACATAAATATATATGTATATACATTTGGTAACACATAAATATATATGTATATACACATACTAACACATAAATATATATGTATATACACATACTAACACATAAATATATATGTAGATACACATAATAACACAAATATATATGTATTTACACATAGTAACACATAAATATATATGCATATACACATAATAACACATAAATATATATGTATATACACATAGTAACACATAAATATATATGTATATACACACAGTAACACATAAATATATATAATAAACACACAGTAACACATAAATATATATGTATATACACATAGTAACACATAAATATATATGTATATACACATAATAACACATAAATATATATGTATATACACATAGTAACATATAAATATATATGTATATACACATAATAACACATAAATATATATGTATATACACATAGTAACACATAAATATATATGTATATACACATAGTAACACATAAATATATATGTATATACACATAGTAACACATAAATATATATGTGAATATACACATACTAACACATAAATATATATGTAAATACACATAGTAACACATAAATATATATGTATATACACATAGTAACCCATAAATATATATGTATATAAGCATAGTAACACATAAATATATATATATATAAGCATAGTAACACATAAATATATCTGTATATACACATAGTAACACATAAATATATATGTATATACACATAGTAAACCATAAATATATATGTATATACACATAGTAACACATAAATATATATGTATATAAGCATAGTAACACATAAATATATCTGTATATACACATAGTAACACATAAATATATATGTATATAAGCATAGTAACACATAAATATATCTGTATATACACATAGTAACACATAAATATATATGTATATACACATAGTAACCCATAAATATATATGTATATACACATAGTAACCCATAAATATATATGTATATACACATAGTAACACATAAATATATATGTATATACACATAGTAACCCATAAATATATATGTATATACACATAGTAACACATAAATATATATGTATATACACATAGTAACCCATAAATATATATGTATATACACATAGTAACACATAAATATATATGTATATACACATAGTAACCCATAAATATATATGTATATACACATAGTAACACATAAATATATATGTATATACACATAGTAACCCTTAAATATATATGTATATACACATAGTAACACATAAATATATATGTATATACACATAGTAACCCATAAATATATATGTATATACACATAGTAACACATAAATATATATGTATATACACATAGTAACACATAAATATATATGTATATACACATAGTAACCCATAAATATATATGTATATACACATACTAACACATAAATATATATGTATATACATATAGTAACACATAAATATATATGTATATACACATAATAACACATAAATATATATGTATATACACATAGTAACACATATATATATATATATGTATATACTCATAGTAACACATAAATATATATGTATATACTCATAGTAACACATAAATATATATGTATATACATTTGGTAACACATAAATATATATGTATATACATTTGGTAACACATAAATATATATGTATATACACATACTAACACATAAATATATATGTATATACACATACTAACACATAAATATATATGTATATACACATACTAACACATAAATATATATGTATATACTCATAGTAACACATAAATATATATGTATATACACATAGTAACACATAAATATATATGTATATACTCATAGTAACACATAAATATATATGTATATACATTTGGTAACACATAAATATATATGTATATACACATACTAACACATAAATATATATGTATATACACATACTAACACATAAATATATATGTAGATACACATAATAACACAAATATATATGTATTTACACATAGTAACACATAAATATATATGCATATACACATAATAACACATAAATATATATGTATATACACATAGTAACACATAAATATATATGTATATACACACAGTAACACATAAATATATATAATAAACACACAGTAACACATAAATATATATGTATATACACATAGTAACACATAAATATATATGTATATACACATAATAACACATAAATATATATGTATATACACATAGTAACATATAAATATATATGTATATACACATAATAACACATAAATATATATGTATATACACATAGTAACACATAAATATATATGTATATACACATAGTAACACATAAATATATATGTATATACACATAGTAACACATAAATATATATGTGAATATACACATACTAACACATAAATATATATGTAAATACACATAGTAACACATAAATATATATGTATATACACATAGTAACCCATAAATATATATGTATATAAGCATAGTAACACATAAATATATATATATATAAGCATAGTAACACATAAATATATCTGTATATACACATAGTAACACATAAATATATATGTATATACACATAGTAAACCATAAATATATATGTATATACACATAGTAACACATAAATATATATGTATATAAGCATAGTAACACATAAATATATCTGTATATACACATAGTAACACATAAATATATATGTATATAAGCATAGTAACACATAAATATATCTGTATATACACATAGTAACACATAAATATATATGTATATACACATAGTAACCCATAAATATATATGTATATACACATAGTAACCCATAAATATATATGTATATACACATAGTAACACATAAATATATATGTATATACACATAGTAACCCATAAATATATATGTATATACACATAGTAACACATAAATATATATGTATATACACATAGTAACCCATAAATATATATGTATATACACATAGTAACACATAAATATATATGTATATACACATAGTAACCCATAAATATATATGTATATACACATAGTAACACATAAATATATATGTATATACACATAGTAACCCATAAATATATATGTATATACACATAGTAACACATAAATATATATGTATATACACATAGTAACCCATAAATATATATGTATATACACATAGTAACACATAAATATATATGTATATACACATAGTAACACATAAATATATATGTATATACACATAGTAACCCATAAATATATATGTATATACACATACTAACACATAAATATATATGTATATACATATAGTAACACATAAATATATATGTATATACACATAATAACACATAAATATATATGTATATACACATAGTAACACATATATATATATATATGTATATACTCATAGTAACACATAAATATATATGTATATACTCATAGTAACACATAAATATATATGTATATACATTTGGTAACACATAAATATATATGTATATACATTTGGTAACACATAAATATATATGTATATACACATACTAACACATAAATATATATGTATATACACATACTAACACATAAATATATATGTATATACACATACTAACACATAAATATATATGTATATACTCATAGTAACACATAAATATATATGTATATACACATAGTAACACATAAATATATATGTATATACTCATAGTAACACATAAATATATATGTATATACATTTGGTAACACATAAATATATATGTATATACACATACTAACACATAAATATATATGTATATACACATACTAACACATAAATATATATGTAGATACACATAATAACACAAATATATATGTATTTACACATAGTAACACATAAATATATATGCATATACACATAATAACACATAAATATATATGTATATACACATAGTAACACATAAATATATATGTATATACACACAGTAACACATAAATATATATAATAAACACACAGTAACACATAAATATATATGTATATACACATAGTAACACATAAATATATATGTATATACACATAATAACACATAAATATATATGTATATACACATAGTAACATATAAATATATATGTATATACACATAATAACACATAAATATATATGTATATACACATAGTAACACATAAATATATATGTATATACACATATTAACACATAAATATATATGTATATACACATAGTAACACATAAATATATATGTATATACACATAGTAACACATAAATATATATGTATATACACATAACACATAAATATATATGTATATAAACATACTAACACATAAATATATATGTATATACACATAGTAACACATAAATATATATGTATATACACATAATAACACATAAATATATATGTATATACACATAGTAACACATAAATATATATGTATATACACATAATAACACATAAATATATATGTATATACACATAGTAACACATAAATATATATGTATATACACATAATAACACATAAATATATATGTATATACACACAGTAACACATAAATATATATGTATATAAGCATAGTAACACATAAATATATCTGTGTATATACACACAGTAACACATAAATATATATGTATATACACATACTAACACATAAATATATATATATATATATATATACACATACTAACACATAAATATATATTCATATACATATATATTTACAGGAAACACACAGTTCCCATAGACGGCAATGTTATCTGTATTTTCATATACAGGGAAGGAGGGGAGTGGTGAGTGTCTGCAGTTCTTTTTTCCCCAGTACCTTTCAGTGGCTGTCCCAGCCTAAACTCATCAACAATGCTAAACTGGGAACTTCTAATTAAGTTTTTAAAATGATTTATACTGGATATTTAGATATTCTTCTTTATAGTAGTGTCCATTGCATGCAAGTATATGGAAATTGATGTACATTGTCCCTTTAATATAGCAGTGTTGGCTATGCAAAACTTGGGAATGGATAATAAAGGGATTATTTGTCTTATTAAACATTAAGAAAAGTCAAATAGACTGTCCCTTTAATCGTAAGGTCATCTAGTTAGGTGAGAAGTTGGGAAAAAACCTTCTCAGTAACAGAAAATATTATTGTAAAAAGGGGATCAATAAAAAGACATAAGTGAGACCTAACTTTGTTGACGTCATTTTCGGAGCTGATGCCATTGCTTGCGGCCTTTATGACCGCTTTCATACGGTTTCATATTTTTAAGGGATTGGCCTTTTTGAGATGTTGAATAAAGTTTGTTGCATTGTCTTTGTCTCATCTTCGCTGCATCGCGTTTGTTTATTCCTAGTGCTGTAATGTTTGTGTTTTTTATTGTTTTTATTAATACTTTTTTGTTTTACTTAGTTCTTGTCCTTATGTATTAAATAAAGCTTCTACTTGAATTCGCTATCTTGTTGAATTGATCTCCATTGCTGAACCTTCCAGTCTTTGTGACCACTCTTTTGCCTGCTGGATTTTATCCTGAGCTGTTCTGTTGCTGAATCTGTCCCTTTTCCGGAACCTCTTACTTGTTTCTGTAATTCTGCTTGTTGCTGTTGTTGACCTGGGTTATTTGCAGCTGTTTGTCACACGCTATGGACTTATTTATTTGCAACGACCCTCTCCAACCCCTCATCCTTCACTTGCCAAACTCAACTGTCTGCATGTTTGTAAACCCACAACTTTACATGTGTCACTGTCGCTCCCGATCATTTCCTGAAGCATTTTTAAAATGCAGTTACTATTTATTTCAGTTGCCATAGACTCTGTTTGTCTCATTTGTGTGGTAGACTTGTGAAGAAATGTGAGTTTAAACTCACTAGCAGAATCCACTTCCTGTAGTCACTGCAGCATTTGTTACAATAAAACTACATTTTCCTTTTCTATCTTGAATTGGATCTGCTGGCTTTTAATGAGTTTGTGACATACAGGGAGCAGTCCCTTGCCCTGCTGTGTAGATCAATTTTTATGACACTTGTGAGATGGAACATTGAGGAGGCAGAGACACATTTTATGGGGCAGGTAAAGGAATTTATATATACAGCTCTATGTAGATAAACCCAAAAGCTTAGAAGCCAGAAGTCAAATTTGCAAGAGCACAGTTTTCTTGATTCATGAAATTCGTCAAACCAGCAGTAAAAAATGTATTTCCTTCTCAATAAATTAATTCCAGTGAAGTTGTTTGGCCACCAGAGATGCTATAGTTAACACCTTTTCTGATGTTGTTCAGATATTAATTAAAAAAACTGTGGTCAAATTGGAAAAATGTCAACCGTTCCGATTTGATGGATATGGTGTCACCTGCTGTGTGCCACACTAGATGTCTTAAAACTGAGATTACAACAGGTACCAAGGGATCATTGCTATTGGCTTTTGCCATTTGTATCGTGCAGTTCTCTGTGACGGCAATGAATATTGAGTTGACCTGTACATAGACAAGCCACTGAGTTAGCAGGTAAGACTAAGCTGGTAAAAAGGATGACTCTGTGTGAGTATCCTGCTGCTTAGTGAGATTGCCATTTAACTTCTAAGGATTTATCACACTGTCCTTCCCTTACATGCTCGGTTTACAGCTAGTAATATCCTGATATCACTGTGAGGGATTTACATATCTAACTTGGTTGTGCGTATACGTCTATAGCCGGTTTTATCAAACGGTTTGGTAGTTTGTTGTTAACCATTGGATACACTGATTTCCAAGAATATATATATTTTTTTATTATTTTTTATTTGATAAAGTTACATACATATTGATGAACACATTATTTACACTGTAAGAATACAAGTATCGAAAATAAATAGCAGATGAAACGAAAAGATGATATAACTCTCTTTAGAAGTTATATTGCTGGAGAGCTGGATGAAGCAACTATAGAATCCAATAAAGAACATAAAAGTCCCATAAATGTCTTCTAATAATTCCAGTGCATGGGAATAAGAAATCAGCAAGTCCCTAAAATATTGGGGCACCAAAATAGAATGTCCACCTAAAAAACGTGCAAAAGTAAGAAACTGTGTGGTATGGATTCCACTTATACCATTAGAAAAAAATATGTAGAAAGTAAATACAGTATGAAATCATAATAATAAAGAAATATGATAAATTAGGTGTTGTTAAGATTATATTATATGTAACATCACCATAATAACTGGAAATAAGTCCAATCTCCCAAAACCATGTACTGACTTTAAATATAGTATAAAAAAAGTATACAAAAAAGTTATACAAGGAATATTTTGCAGAGAAAAGGTTATCAGATGACAATGAACAAACAAATACAATCAACAGTGTAAAAATGTAACCATCAAATCAGTGACGTGCAGTGACGTCAGAGGCTGGTGAGGCAGTGGCTAGGATACGCCTTCATTCTTTAGATATCCTTTGTTGAAGAAATAGCAATGCACATGGGTGAGCCAATCACATGTGGTATCTATGTGCAGCCACCAATCAGCAGCTACTGAGCATATTTAGATATGATTTTCAACAAAGGATATCAAAAGAATGAAAAAAATAGATATTAGATGTAAATTGGAAAGTTATTTAAATTTGCATATGGGATTGATATGGGTTTCATGTCCCTTTAAATGGTGTCTTGGAAAACTGGTCAACTTAGTAAACATCTGATTTTAGTCTAAAAGGATTGTAACAGAAACTCTTGCCAGATAACACAATGCTTGCTCTGATTATGAGATCTAGAAATCCATGCCCATTAAAATATGTTTAAAACATACTTTTTACTTTAATGCTGCAAATTATGCTTATAGATTCTTTCATTATGCAGTAAATATAAAAATGTCTTGATCCAGTGGCAGCTGGTGAAATTTAAAGATGGTGGGGCGCTTGGCCTCACCCCTTTAAATAAAGCCACACCATCAGATGGCACTATCAATTCATTAATTAAATAAATAAAAGGTAGAAAGAAACACAGAAAAGCATTCGGGGGGAGAGGGAGAGACAGACGGGGGAGAGAGACACAGAGGGTTAGAGAGAAAGAGAGAGAGACACAATCACACACAGAGGGGTTAGAGAGAGAGAGAAAGAGAGAGAGACAATCACACACAGAGGGGTTAGAGAGAGAGAGAAAGAGAGAGAGACACAATCACACACAGAGGGTTAGAGAGAGAGAAAGAGAGAGAGACACAATCACACACAGAGGGTTAGAGAGAGAGAGAAAGAGAGAGAGACAATCACACACAGAGGGGTTAGAGAGAGAGAAAGAGAGAGAGACACAATCACACACAGAGGGTTAGAGAGAGAGAAAGAGAGAGAGACACAATCACACACAGAGGGTTAGAGAGAGAAAGAGAGAGAGACACACAATCACACACAGAGGGTTAGAGAGAGAGAGAAATAAAGAGAGAGAGAGAGAGACAATCACACACAGAGGGTTAGAGAGAGAGAAAGAGAGAGAGACACAATGATTCAATCACATACAGAGGGTTAGAGAAAGAGAGACACAATCACACACAGAGGGTTAGAGAGAGAGAGAGAAAGAAAGAGACACAATCACACTCAGAGGGTTAGAGAGAGAGAGAAAGAGAGAGACACAATCACACACAGAGGGTTAGAGAGAGCGCGAGAGACACAATCACACACAGAGGGTTAGAGAGAGAGCGAGAGACACAATCACACACAGAGGGTTAAAGAGCGAGAGACACAATCACACACAGAGGGTTAGAGAGAGAGAGAGAAAGAGAGAGACACAATCACACACAGAGGGTTAGAGAGAGACACAATCACACACAGAGGGTTAGAGAGAGAGAAAGAGAGAGAGACACAATCACACACAGAGGGTTAGAGAGAGAGAAAGAGAGAGAGAGACACAATCACACACAGAGAGTTAGAGAGAGACACAATCACACACAGAGGGTTAGAGAGAGAGAAAGAGAGAGAGAGACACAATCACACACAGAGGGTTAGAGAGAGAGAGAAAGAAAGAGAGAGACACAATCACACACAGAGGGTTAGAGAGAGCACAAGAGACACAATCACACACAGAGGGTTAGAGAGAGAGCGAGAGACACAATCACACACAGAGGGTTAGAGAGAGAGAGAGAAAGAGAGAGACACAATCACACACAGAGGGTTAGAGAGAGACACAATCACACACAGAGGGTTAGAGAGAGAGAAAGAGAGAGAGAGAGACACAATCACACACAGAGGGTTAGAGAGAGAGAAAGAGAGAGAGAGACACAATCACACACAGAGGGTTAGAGAGAGAAAGAAAGAGAGAGAGAGAGACACAATCACACACAGAGGGTTAGAGAGAGAGAGAGAGAGAGAGAGACACAATCACACACAGAGGGTTAGAGAGAAAGAGAGAGAGAGAGACACAATCACACACAGAGGGTTAGAGAGAGACACAATCACACACAGAGGGTTAGAGATAGAGAGAGAGAGAGAGAGAGAGAGAGAAAGAGAGAGAGAGAGAGAGAGAGAGAGAGAGAGAGACAATCACACACAGAGGGTTAGAGAGAGACACAATCACACACAGAGGGTTAGAGAGAGACACAATCACACACAGAGGGTTAGAGAGAAAGATAGAGAGAGACACAATCACACACAGAGGGTTAGAGAGAGACACAATCACACACAGAGGGTTAGAGATAGAGAGAGAGAGAGAGAGAGAGAGAGAGAGAGAGAGAGACAATCACACACAGAGGGTTAGAGAGACACACAATCACATACAGAGGTTTAGAGAGAGACACAATCACACACAGAGGGTTAGAGAGAGACACAATCACACACAGAGGGTTAGAGAGAAAGAGAGAGAGAGACACAATCACACACAGAGGGTTAGAGAGAGACACAATCACACACAGAGGGTTAGAGAGAGACACAATCACACACAGAGGGTTAGAGAGAAAGATAGAGAGAGACACAATCACACACAGAGGGTTAGAGAGAGACACAATCACACACAGAGGGTTAGAGATAGAGAGAGAGAGAGAGAGAGAGAGAGACAATCACACACAGAGGGTTAGAGAGACACACAATCACATACAGAGGTTTAGAGAGAGACACAATCACACACAGAGGGTTAGAGAGAGACACAATCACACACAGAGGGTTAGAGAGAAAGAGAGAGAGAGACACAATCACACACAGAGGGTTAGAGAGAGACACAATCACACACAGAGGGTTAGAGATAGAGAGAGAGAGAGAGAGAGAGAGAGAGAGAGAGAGAGAGACACAATCACACACAGAGGGTTAGAGAGAGACACAATCACACACAGAGGGTTAGAGATACATAAGGGATGAGAGAGTCTGAGGGGGAGGAAGAGAGACAGAGAGAGAAAGAGTCATGGGGGAGAACAACACATAAGGAGAGAGATGGATAGAGAGAGAGACACACACACACACACACATACAAGGGGGGGGGGGGAGAGGGACCACTGCATTTTTAAGTAATAAAACAGCAAAGCTACAGAGACTAAGTGAGACTATAACTAAGTGAGACTATAACTAAATGAGACCATACATTAGTGTGCAGTACAGAGGCAAGCTGCTAAGTTAGTGGGTGTAAAGTTTGAGTAAACAAAATACAAAAACGATCCTTTGCTGTAAAAGAGTAAAAAAAACACTAAACCACATTTATTGAATTATCATTTTCACTAACAGAATCCTTTTCAGTAAAATCTTACTTTAATAAGATGGGGCTGAAACAGTGCTCTCTGTGCCTCTCTCTTCCTGCTCTGTAAGGATTCAGGAAGTGACAGTGGCACATTCCACTGCACTTAGAGGGGAAGAACAGAACTCTCTTTTTCACTTTAGCAAAGCTAGCAGGTTCACAGGACAGCAACAAAATAAATGAAAGTTGTTTTTTTCCGTTTTTGTTTTATTTTATATCATTTAACATCCAGCCCCAACTTTAAGTTCCATTTCCTAATGCCTCTCACTGGATTGGTTCAGCCCAAATAGGACTGCCTCAAATAAGCAGTTAATGGGCCATGCAATGATCTTAACCACTTTCATCCAGTAGATGGCGCAGCATGTTGTGAAATGGTGGGCAGACCTGCTTGTGCCTCTTCATTGCACAACATATAGCTGTGAAAAAAAAAAATGCTGGGGAAAAAAATATATATTTTTGCCCATATGAGAGGTGAACCACTGCCTCACCTGCCTCTAGTGACTGCACATCACTGCATCAAATATATTCTCAAAGAGAGACTACAGTGTAATTTATGTAAGAGAAGTATTACTGTTTGCTATTTTAATAACATGGTGAAAAAAACTATTCAGAAAACGGTTTGTCCGAGTTCATAAAACTCTAAACCTTGTCCAGGGTCGGTTCTAGAACAAATGAAATGGGGGGCATTTTTTTCACGAGGGGGCACGCATTTACAAAGCATGTATGAGAGTCAAAATAAGAGCAGAACTACATATTCTGCAAGAAAGTGTGGCTTATCAGGCTACTTAATACAACCTATGTACTGTGAACCTACAAGGATTTGATTGTATCATATAAATATAAATCTATAAATGGCTACCGGCTTCTATTGATGCCTCAAAAGTGCACTGTGATCATAGGCTGGGCCTAAGATCAAAGTGCACTTTTGAGGCGGTGATAGAAGCCGGTAGCCATTTATAGACTTATATTTATATGATACTATCATATTCTTATCATGGTCTATTGTTTAAGTAAATGAGTAACTCCCGATAGTTTGGTAAAATTAATAGGGTTAAGTCCAAAAAGTCTCTAACTTCCAATTTCAAATAAGAGGTTAAGACACGGAGCTCCTTGCAGATGCAACCTCACAGTTCGGCAGCTAACTCCGCCCCCAGCATGCAGCATTACATAACAATTCATTATTTTATTTATTATTTTTAAAGCGTATGATAATATCAATATTTTTTGAGGGGGCACAACATTCCATTTGGGTGGGCATTGTCACCCATTTCCCACCCTGACCTTGTCCTACAATAAAAAGAAAAGACAAATAAAAAAAACAATGGTCAGGGTGAGATAAATCAGATAACATTTTTCCAACTCTCTTATTCATCCTTTAAAACGGCCAGATTACAAGTTTTGCGTTAGAGGCTATGCGGTGCTAACGAGCAGTTTTCTCTCACCGCTTGCTTACCTACAGCGCTGGTATTACGGGTTTTTACCAACCCGGCGTTAAAAGGCAAGAAGTGAGCATTGAGCCAAATTTTGCTCCTTACCGCACTCCAATACCAGCGCTGCTTAAGTCAGCGGTGAGCTGGTCATACGTGCTCGTGCACGATTTCCCCATAGGAATCAACGGGGAGAGCCGGCTGAGAAAAAGTCTAACACCTGCAAAAAAGCAGCGTAAAACTCAGTAACGCAGCCCCATTGATTCCTATGGGGAAATAAAATTTATGTCTACACCCAACACCCTAACATGCACCCCTAAACACCCCTAATCTTACACTTATTAATACCTCATCTGCTGCCCCCGACATCGCCGACACCTGCATTATATTTATTAACCCCTAATCTGCTGCTCCGGACACCACCGCCACCTACATTATACGTATGAACCCCTAATCTGCTGCCCCCAACATCGCTGACACCTACAGTATATTTATTAACCCCTAATCTGCCGCCCCCAATGTTGCCGCAACCTACCTACACTTATTAAGCCCTAATCTGCTACCACCAACGTCGTCGCCACTATAATTAACATATTAACCCCTAAACCGCCTCGCAAACATTAAATATTAACCCCTAATCTGCTGCTCCGGACACCACCGCCACCTACATTATACGTATGAACCCCTAATCTGCTGCCCCCAACATCGCTGACACCTACAGTATATTTATTAACCCCTAATCTGCCGCCCCCAATGTTGCCGCAACCTACCTACATTTATTAACCCCTAAACTGCCGCCCCAACGTCGCCGCCACTACTATACTAAATGTATTAACCCCTAAACCTAAGTCTAACCCTAATACCCCTAACTTAAATATAATTACAATAAATCTAAATAAAAATGTATATTATTACCTAAATAATTCCTATTTAAAACTAAATACTTACCTATAAAATAAACCCTAAACTAGCTACAATATAACTAATAGTTACATTGTAGCTAAGGGTTTATTTTTACAGGCAAGTTTGTATTTATTTTAACTAGGTAGAATAGTTACTAAATAGTTATTAACTATTTAATAACTACCTAGCTAAAATAAATACAGTACCTGTAAAATAAAACATCATGTTTGCTGTACATCGATAAATGCCGACAGCATACGCTGTCGGCATTTATCATTGCACCAGCAGTTCTTGTGAACTGCTGGTGCAATACTGCCCCCTGCAGATTCACAGTCAATCGGCCGCTAGCAGGGGGTTTCAATCAACCCAATTGTATTCGATCGGGCTGATTGCTGTCTGCCACCTCAGAGGTGGCGGACGAGTTAAAGAGCAGCGGTCTTAGAACCGCTGCTTCTAAACTTCTGCTTCAGGTGGAACTGAAGCAGAGAGGGTCGGAAGCAGCATTTGCTGCTTTATAAATCGACCCCTAAATGTAAATCTGCAGAAATCAGTATTCGTGTGATATAAACTAGTGCTACTTTTGATACTAGGATGGTAACTGTCAGTTTGTGGTAACATTTGAGGGTCAGGACTTCCTACTGAGACATGTTTAGTGTTGCTCCTACTGAGACATGTTTAGTGTTGCTCCTACTGAGACATGTTTAGTGTTGCTCCTACTGAGACATGTTTAGTGCTGCTCCTACTGAGACGTGTTTAGCAGTGTTGTTCCTACTGAGACGTGTTTAGCAGTGTTGTTCCTACTGAGACATGTTTAGCAGTGTTGTTCCTACTGAGACGTGTTTAGCAGTGTTGTTCCTACTGAGACGTGTTTAGCAGTGTTGTTCCTACTGAGACGTGTTTAGCAGTGTTGTTCCTACTGAGACGTGTTTAGCAATGTTGCTCCTACTGAGACGTGTTTAGCAATGTTGCTCCTACTGAGACGTGTTATTCCTACTGAGACGTGTTTAGCAGTGTTGTTCCTACTGAGACGTGTTTAGCAGTGTTGTTCCTACTGAGACGTGTTGTTCCTACTGAGACGTGTTTAGCAGTGTTGTTCCTACTGAGACGTGTTTAGCAGTGTTGTTCCTACTGAGACGTGTTTAGCAGTGTTGTTCCTACTGAGACATGTTTAGCAGTGTTGTTCCTACTGAGACGTGTTTAGTGTTGCTCCTACTGAGATGTGTTTAGCAGTGTTGTTCTTATTGAGACTGCTAGACAGTGTTGTTCCTACTGAGACGTGTTTAGCAGTGTTGTTCCTACTGAGATGTGTTTAGCAGTGTTGTTCCTACTGAGACGTGTTTAGCAGTGTTGTTCGTACTGAGACGTGTTTAGCAGTGTTGTTCCTACTGAGACGCGTTTAGAAGTGTTGTTCCTACTGAGACGAGACGTGTTTAGCAGTGTTGTTCCTACTGAGACGTGTTTAGCATTGTCTTGTTACTTGCGTTATGGTCAGTGATTTCTCTGTTTGGTTGTGCAGTGACTGGCTCTGTGTGAGTTACATTTGTCACAGCAAAAATCCTAATGAATTAATTATACTTTTACTGTCACATTTGGTTGTAAAACTGGCATGTGACAGTGTATTAGACTCATCCCAACGAACCTGTTCACGACAGTGCCAGACAACATTTGTATTTTGGCAGCATTTTATACCAAGTACAGCCTTCAATCTGACTCACTCAGGGATTTCCTGTTGCTAATCTTTTCCATCCACTGATCCTTACAGTGTGCAAATAATTTCAGAAGTGTTATTAACTGAACTATGTGTTCCTTTGTGGCTGTATAAAAACCTTGTGTTTAAGTGTCTCAGATTGATCTGTACATAATCTATGAGAGAAAGAGCAGCATTTTAAGCAACTTTCTAATTTACTTCTATTATCAATTTTTCTTCTTTCTCTTGCTATCTTTATTTGAAAAAGAAGGCATCTAAGCTATTTTTTTTGTTCAGAACCCTGGACATCCATTGTTTATTGGTGGGTGAATTTATCCACCAATCAGCAAGAACAACCCAGGTTGTTCACCAAAAATGGGCCGGCATCTAAACTTAAATTCTTGCTTTTCAAATAAAGATACCAAGAGAATGAAGAAAATTTGATAATATGAGTAAATTAGAAAGTTGCTTAAAATTGCATGTTCTATCTGAATCACGAAAGAACAAAATTGGGTTTAGTGTCCCTTTAAGAATAAATGTTGGCCGTGAATTCAGTGAGTGAAATATTTACAGTATGCAAGTTGAGAGTTTTTAGTATGTATTTTTTACAATTGCTGCAAAAGCAGACCTTGGTGCTTTTTTTTTATTTATCTGTGTTTTCTGACTGGTAATTAATTTAACTATGTGTGTATCAGTGTTTCTTAGCTAAGAAATCAGACGCTGTAAAAATTCACCAGAATTGTTAGGTGTTATCTTATAACCGGGGGTATCACTTGACACTTAGCAGTATCCTACACCTTCACCTGGAACTGAATGGGTTACTTTGCGAGATCTCAGAAACAACAATCAGACACAAGCTGAATCCATTATTTCAAATGCCAAAATAAGGGTGAAGGAGCTACTTCTTTTAGGAGTGCATAGATTGTCTTTTAGTTTGCTGTCATATTGTGTTTGGGTGACACATAGGGTGTTTCACGTAAACAAAGGGGGGAATATTGATGAGTATATTTAGACAAGTTGTTAACAAAATATTTGTATTTGCAGATTGAGAAATAAAGATGCAGTGTTGTTTGGGGGTAGATAGGGGGCTGGTTGGGTCTTTGTGCAGAAAGACCCGTAGTTTGGGGATGATGCGAGGTAGACAAAAAGTATTGGAGAGACCGTACTCATGTGCAGTGACATATTGTACCCTATTGGCCTATTCAGCGTTTTATTATAGTTTACTATTATAGCAGTAAATGTGAATTAATTTCTCTACAGTATTCTCACATTGATTCATGTTATACTGTAGTATTAGGCTTACATTGTTATTAGTAGAAATACTAATTTTCTGTGCCTTTTTATATAGTTGTCTAATTTCCATAGTATGTTATTCTGTTAGAATAAAAGGGTGGAATGTAAGAATATATAACCATAATGACGCAATTTTGTCTCTAGTAATCCATTTTGTGTAAGCATACCATTTTAAGATGAATTCATTATATTTCATTAAAAGGTAGTTATTGTTCTGTGAGAATAATATGTTGATGTTCTAAGCTGAACACTTTATCTGAATAATTTGTCCGATGGCCTTGCTATGTCATTGGCGATGCGCCTAGGTATACTTTTATCTAAAACTCCTCGCTCATTAAAAATACTCCTTTCTTTCATGTAATTAGCAAGAGTCCATGAGCTAGTGACGTATGGGATATACATTCCTACCAGGAGGGGCAAAGTTTCCCAAACCTCAAAATGCCTATAAATACACCCCTCACCACACCCACAAATCAGTTTTACAAACTTTGCCTCCTATGGAGGTGGTGAAGTAAGTTTGTGCTAGATTCTACGTTGATATGCGCTCCGCAGCAGGTTGGAGCCCGGTTTTCCTCTCAGCGTGCAGTGAATGTCAGAGGGATGTGAGGAGTGTATTGCCTATTTGAATTCAATGATCTCCTTCTACGGGGTCTATTTCATAGGTTCTCTGTTATCGGTCATAGAGATTCATCTCTTACCTCCCTTTTCAGATCGACGATATACTCTTATATATATATACCATTACCTCTGCTGATTTTCGTTTCAGTACTGGTTTGGCTTTCTACAAACATGTAGATGAGTGTCCTGGGGTAAGTAAGTCTTATTTTCTGTGACACTCTAAAGCTATGGTTGGGCACTTTTTTATAAAGTTCTAAATATATGTATTCAAACATTTATTTGCCTTAACTCAGGATGTTCAACATTCCTTATTTCAGACAGTCAGTTTCATATTTGGGATAATGTATTTGAATCAATCATTTTTTCTTACCTTAAAAAATTTGACTTTTTCCCTGTGGGCTGTTAGGCTCGCGGGGGCTGAAAATGCTTCATTTTATTGCGTCATTCTTGGCGCAGACTTTTTTGGCGCAAAAAATCTTTTCTGTTTCCGGCATCATACGTGTCGCCGGAAGTTGCGTCATTTTTTTTTTGATGTTCTTTTGCGCCAAAAGTGTCGGCGTTCCGGATGTGGCGTCATTTTTGGCGCCAAAAGCATTTAGGCGCCAAATAATGTGGGCGACTTATTTGGCGCTAAAAAAATATGGGCGTCGCTTTTGTCTCCACATTATTTAAGTCTCATTTTTCATTGCTTCTGGTTGCTAGAAGCTTGTTCTTTAGCATTTTTTCCCATTCCTGAAACTGTCATTTAAGGAATTTGATCAATTTTGCTTTATATGTTGTTTTTTCTCTTACATATTGCAAGATGTCTCACGTTGCAACTGAGTCAGAAGATACTTCAGGAAAATCGCTGCCTGGTGCTGGAACTACCAAAGCTAAGTGTATCTGCTGTAAACTTTTGGTAGCTGTTCCTCCAGCTGTTGTTTGTATTAAATGTCATGACAAACTTGTTAATGCAGAAAATATTTCCTTTAGTAAAGTACCATTACCTGTTGCAGTTCCATCAACATCTAATGTTCAGAGTGTTCCTGATAACATAAGAGATTTTGTTTCTGAATCCATTAAGAAGGCTATGTCTGTTATTCCTCCTTCTAGTAAACATAAAAAGTCTTTTAAAACTTCTCTTTATCCAGATGAATTTTTAAATGAACATCATCATTCTGATTCTAATGATTCTTCTGGTTCAGAGGATTCTGTCTCAGAGGTTGATGCTGATAAATCTTCATATTTATTTAAAATGGAATTTATTCGTTCTTTACTTAAAGAAGTCCTAATTGCATTAGAAATTGAGGATTCTGGTCCTCTTGATACTAAATCTAAACGTTTAGACAAGGTTTTTAAATCTCCTGTTATTCCAGAAGTTTTTCCTGTTCCTGGTGCTATTTCTGAAGTAATTTCCAGGGAATGGAATAATTTGGGTAATTCATTTACTCCTTCTAAACGTTTTAAGCAATTATATCCTGTGCTGTCTGACAGATTAGAGTTTTGGGACAAAATCCCTAAAGTTGATGGGGCTATCTCTACCCTTGCTAAACGTACTACTATTCCTACGGCAGATGGTACTTCCTTTAAGGATCCTTTAGATAGGAAAATTGAATCCTTTCTAAGAAAAGCTTATTTGTGTTCAGGTAATCTTCTTAGACCTGCTATATCTTTGGCGGATGTTGCTGCAGCTTCAACTTTTTGGTTGGAAACTTTAGCGCAACAAGTAACAGATCATGATTCTCATAGCATTATTATTCTTCTTCAACATGCTAATAATTTTATCTGTGATGCCATTTTTGATATTATTAGAGTTGATGTCAGGTTTATGTCTCTAGCTATTTTAGCTAGAAGAGCTTTATGGCTTAAAACTTGGAATGCTGATATGTCTTCTAAATCGACTCTACTTTCCCTTTCTTTCCAGGGTAATAAATTATTTGGTTCTCAGTTGGATTCTATTATCTCAACTGTTACTGGTGGGAAAGGAACTTTTTTACCACAGGATAAAAAATCTAAGGGTAAAAACAGGGCTAATAATCGTTTTCGTTTCAACAAAGAACAAAAGCCTGATCCTTCATCCTCAGGAGCAGTTTCAGTTTGGAAACCATCTCCAGTCTGGAATAAATCCAAGCCTTCTAGAAAAGCAAAGCCTGCTTCTAAGTCCACATGAAGGTGCGGCCCTCATTCCAGCTCAGCTGGTAGGGGGCAGATTACGTTTTTTCAAAGAAATTTGGATCAATTCCGTTCACAATCTTTGGATTCAGAACATTGTTTCAGAAGGGTACAGAATTGGTTTCAAGATAAGACCTCCTAGAAAGAGATTTTTTCTTTCCCGTGTCCCAGTAAACCCAGCGAAAGCTCAAGCATTTCTGAAATGTGTTTCAGATCTAGAGTTGGCTGGAGTAATTATGCCAGTTCCAGTTCTGGAACAGGGGCTGGGGTTTTATTCAAATCTCTTCATTGTACCAAAGAAGGAGAATTCCTTCAGACCAGTTCTGGATCTAAAAATATTGAATCGTTATGTAAGGATACCAACATTCAAAATGGTAACTGTAAGGACTATCCTGCCTTTTGTTCAGCAAGGGCATTATATGTCTACAATAGATTTACAGGATGCATATCTGTCATGTATTCACCGTTCATCGCCGTGTCGCCGCGGCTCCCGGATCTCTTCTGGTTCCTACGTCACGTTGCTAGGCAACGTGACGCATTCTCTGACAGCCCCTGTGACGTACGGCCTCTCTCTACCTTTAAATCTCGGCGGGAGATTTACTCGGGGCCCGTTTGTTCGCTTCTGCCGGACCCTACCTATGTGAGGTATACTTTTAGAGTCTGAACCTATCCCACATGACCTTGTTTTGCCTACTAATCTTTAGCTAACATTTGTTTGTGAACACCTGCTTAAAGGGACTTAATCTGTTTGCTTGCTAATCCTGCTAATAAGGACATAATCTTTTGTTTGCTGAGAATCCTGCTTAAAGGGACTTAATCTGTTTGCTTGCTAATCCTGCTAATAAGGACATAATCTTTTGTTTGCTGAGAATCCTGCTTAAAGGGACATTAACATTTGTTTGTGAACACCTGCTTAAAGGGACTTAATCTGTTTGCTTGCTAATCCTGCTAATAAGGACATAATCATTTGTTTGCTGAGAATCCTGCTTAAAGGGACATTAACATTTGTTTGTGAACACCTGCTTAAAGGGACTTTATCTTTGCTTGCTTTAATCCTGCTAATAAGGACATAATCATTTGTTTGCTGAGAATCCTGCTTAAAGGGACATTAACATTTGTTTGCGGACACCTGCTTAAAGGGACGTTATCTTTGCTTGCTTTAATCCTGCTAATAAGGACATAATCATTTGTTTGCTTACAATCCTGCATCAAGGAACTTTAACTTTTGTTTTCTAACAACCTGCTTAAAGGAACATTATTTGTTTGTTACAAATCCTCAAGAAAGAAACATTATTATTTGTTCTCTGATAACCTGCTTAAAGGGACATTATTTTGGTTTGTGTCAATTTCCCTGAGAAAGGAACGCTATCTCCTGTAAATCAATTCTGTCCTCAAGAAGATATATTGAATTACTATTCTTTTGGAAAGTTCTTATATCCTGCTTATTTTGTTTCCTGAGTGGGTCACGTCCTGGATATTTCTCAGTGTGCCAGCGTGTGTTTTAATATCCACGCTAGCACTTGGGTTAAATCCTGAACTGACTTAATACGGCTGACAATATCTGCATATTCCGATTCATCCAGCTCACTATCAGTTTCTGAGATTTTCTTTCCTGGACAAGCATTACCAGTTTGTGGCTCTGCCGTTTGGCCTAGCAACAGCTCCAAGAATTTTTACAAAGGTTCTCGGTGCCCTTCTGTCTGTAATCAGAGAACAGGGTATTGTGGTATTTCCTTATTTGGACGATATCTTGGTACTTGCTCAGTCTTCACATTTAGCAGAATCTCATACGAATCGACTTGTGTTGTTTCTTCAAGATCATGATTGGAGGATCAATTCACTAAAAAGTTCATTGATTCCTCAGACAAGGGTAACCTTTTTGGGTTTCCAGATAGATTCAGTGTCCATGACTCTGTCTTTGACAGACAAGAGACGTCTAAAATTGATTTCAGCTTGTCGAAACCTTCAGTCACAATCATTCCCTTCGGTAGCCTTATGCATGGAAATTCTAGGTCTTATGACTGCTGCATCGGACGTGATCACCTTTGCTCGTTTTCTCATGCGACCTCTTCAGCTCTGTATGCTGAACCAATGGTGCAGGGATTACACAAAGATATCTCAATTAATATCTTTAAAACCGATTGTACGACACTCTCTGACGTGGTGGACAGATCATCATCGTTTAGTTCAGGGGGCTTCTTTTGTTCTTCCGACCTGGACTGTAATTTCAACAGATGCAAGTCTTACAGGTTGGGGAGCTGTGTGGGGGTCTCTGACGGCACAAGGGGTTTGGTAATCTCAGGAGGTGAGATTACCGATCAATATTTTGGAACTCCGTGCAATTTTCAGAGCTCTTCAGTCTTGGCCTCTTCTGAAGAGAGAATCGTTCATTTGTTTTCAGACAGACAATGTCACAACTGTGGCATACATCAATCATCAAGGAGGGACTCACAGTCCTCTGGCTATGAAAGAAGTATCTCGAATTCTGGTTTGGGCGGAATCCAGCTCCTGTCTAATCTCTGCGGTTCATATCCCAGGTATAGACAATTGGGAAGCGGATTATCTCAGTCGCCAAACGTTGCATCCGGGCGAATGGTCTCTTCACCCAGAGGTATTTCTTCAGATTGTTCAAATGTGGGAACTTCCAGAAATAGATCTGATGGCTTCTCATCTAAACAAGAAACTTCCCAGGTATCTGTCCAGATCCCGGGATCCTCAGGCGGAGGCAGTGGATGCATTATCACTTCCTTGGAAGTATCATCCTGCCTATATCTTTCCGCCTCTAGTTCTTCTTCCAAGAGTAATCTCCAAGATTCTGAACGAATGCTCGTTTGTTCTGCTGGTAGCTCCAGCATGGCCTCACAGGTTTTGGTATGCGGATCTTGTCCGGATGGCTTCTTGCCAACCGTGGTCTCTTCCGTTAAGACCAGACCTTCTGTCGCAAGGTCCTTTTTTCCATCAGGATCTCAATTCCTTAAATTTAAAGGTATGGAGATTGAACGCTTGATTCTTGGTCAAAGAGGTTTCTCTGACTCTGTGATTAATACTATGTTACAGGCTCGTAAATCTGTATCTAGAGAGATATATTATAGAGTCTGGAAGACCTATATTTCTTGGTGTCTTTCTCATCATTTTTCCTGGCATTCTTTTAGAATTCCGAGAATTTTACAGTTTCTTCAGGATGGTTTAGATAAAGGTTTGTCCGCAAGTTCCTTGAAAGGACAAATCTCTGCTCTTTCTGTTCTTTTTCAAAGAAAGATTGCTAATCTTCCTGATATTCATTGTTTTGTACAAGCCTTGGTTCGTATAAAACCTGTCATTTAGTCAATTTCTCCTCCTTGGAGTTTGAATTTGGTTCTGGGGGCTCTTCAAGCTCCTCCATTTGAACCTATGCATTCATTGGACATTAAATTTCTTTCTTGCAAAGTTTTGTTCCTTTTGGCCATCTCTTCTGCCAGAAGAGTCTCTGAATTGTCTGCTCTTTCTTGTGAGTCTCCTTTTCTGATTTTTCATCAGGATAAGGCAGTGTTGCGAACTTCTTTTGAAATTTTACCTAAGGTTGTGAATTCCAACAACATTAGTAGAGAAATTGTGGTTCCTTCATTATGTCCTAATCCTAAGAATTCTAAGGAGAAATCATTGCATTCTTTGGATGTTGTTAGAGCTTTGAAATATTATGTTGAAGCTACTAAGTCTTTCCGAAAGACTTCTAGTCTATTTGTCATCTTTTCCGGTTCTAGAAAAGGCCAGAAAGCTACTGCCATTTCTTTGGCATCTTGGTTGAAATCTGTAATTCATCATACCTATGTTGAGTCGGGTAAAACTCCGCCTCAAAGGATTATAGCTCATTCTACTAGGTCAGTTTCTACTTCCTGGGCGTTTAGGAATGAAGCTTTGGTTGATCAGATTTGCAAAGCAGCAACTTGGTCTTCTTTGCATACTTTTACTAAATTCTACCATTTTGATGTGTTTTCTTCTTCTGAAGCTGTTTTTGGTAGAAAAGTACTTCAGGCAGCTGTTTCAGTTTGAATCTTCTGCTTATTTTTTTCATTTAAACTTTATTTTGGGTGTGGATTGTTTTTTTCAGCGGAATTTGCTGTCTTTATTTTATCCCTCCCTCTCTAGTGACTCTTGCGTGGAAAGATCCACATCTTGGGTAGTCATTATCCCATACGTCACTAGCTCATGGACTCTTGCTAATTACATGAAAGAAAACATAATTTATGTAAGAACTTAACTGATAAATTAATTTCTTTCATATTAGCAAGAGTCCAGGAGGCCCGCCCTTTTTGTGGTGGTTATGATTTTTTTGTATAAAGCACAATTATTCAAATTCCTTATTTTTTATGCTTTCGCACTTTTTCTTATCACCCCACTTCTTGGCTATTCGTTAAACTGATTTGTGGGTGTGGTGAGGGGTGTATTTATAGGCATTTTGAGGTTTGGGAAACTTTGCCCCTCCTGGTAGGAATGTATATCCCATACGTCACTAGCTCATGGACTCTTGCTAATATGAAAGAAATGAATTTATCAGTTAAGTTCTTACATAAATTATGTTTTTTACTCCTTATTTTTACTATGAAGATCTTTGTTTTAAGCATACTGTGTGAAATGGTGTGATTATGATACGTCATTTGTTTAACCCCATATACTGTAACCATTGTCTATAAAAGTCTGTGATGCCTTATAATAAACAGAACAGTGATTAAACTTTATTTGCGGCCTGTCTGATTGTTGTTCCCAAGATCTCGCCAAGTAACCCATTCAGTTCCAGGTGAAAGTGTCAAGTGATACCCCCGGTTATAAGATAATGCCTAACACACACACACATATATACACACACACACACATATATACACACACACACATATATATGCACATACACACACACACACACACACATATATATATATATATATATATATATACACACACACACACATATATGCACATATATATATATATATATATATATATATATACAGTGGGGGGGGAAAGTATTTAGTGAGCCACCAATTGTGCAAGTTCTCCCACTTAAGAAGATGAGAGAGGCCTGTAATTTTCATCATAGGTATACCTCAACTATTAGAGACAAAATGTGGAAACAAATCCAGACAATCACATTGTCTGATTTGGAAAGAATTTATTTGCATATTATGGTGGAAAATAAGTATTTGGTCACCTACAAACAAGCAAGAGTTCTTGCTCTCACATACCTGTATCTTCTTCTTTAAGAGGCTCCTCTGTCCTCCACTCATTACCTGTATTAATGGCACCTGTTTGAACTTGTTATCAGTATAAAAGACACCTGTCCACAATCTCAAACAGTCACTCTCCAAACTCCACTATGGTGAAGACCAAAGAGCTGTCGAAGGAGACCAGAAACAAAATTGTAGACCTGCACCAGGCTGGGAAGACTGAATCTGCAATAGGCAAGCAGCTTGGTGTGAAGAAATCAACTGTGGGAGCAATAATTAGAAAATGGAAGACATACAAGGCCACTGATAATCTCCCTCGATCTGGGGCTCCACGCAAGATCTCACCCCGTGGGGTCAAAATGATCACAAGAACGGTGAGTAAACATCCCAGAACCACACGGGGGGACCTAGTGAATGACCTGCTGAGAGCTGTACCAACGTAACAAAGGCTACCATCAGTAACACACTACGCTGCCAGGGACTCAGATCCTGCAGTGCCAGACGTGTCCCCCTGCTTAAGCCAGTACATGTCCGGGCCCGTCTGAAGTATGCTAGAGAGCATTTGGATGATCCAGAAGCAGATTGGAAGAATGTCATATGGTCAGATGAAACCAAAGTAGAACTGTTTGGTAGAAACACAACTTGTCGTGTTTGGAGGAGAGAGAACACCATACCTACTGTGAATCATGGGGGTGGCAACATCATGCTTTAGGGCTGTTTCTCTGCAAAGGGAACAGGACGACTGATCCGTGTACATGAAAGAATGAATGGGGCCATGTATCGTGAGATTTTGAGTGCAAACCTCCTTCCATCAGCAAGGGCATTGAAGATGAAATATGGCTGGGTCTTTCAGCATGACAATGATCCCAAACACACCACCCGGGCAATGAAGGAGTGGCTTCGTAAGAAGCATTTCAAGGTCCTGGAGTGGCCTAGACAGTCTCCAGATCTCAACCCCATAGAAAACCTTTGGAGGGAATTGAAAGTCTGTGTTGCCCAGCGACAGCCCCAAAACATCACTGCTCTAGAGGAGATCTGCATGCAGGAATGGGCCAACATACCAGCAACAGTGTGTGACAACCTTGTGAAGACTTACAGAAAACGTTTGACCTCTGTCATTGCCAACAAAGGATATATAACAAAGTATTGAGATGAACTTTTGATATTGACTAAATACTTATTTTCCACCATAATTTGCAAATAAATTCTTTCCAAATCAGACAATGTGATTGTCTGGATTTGTTTCCACATTTTGTCTCTCATAGTTGAGGTATACCTTTGATGAAAATTACAGGCCTCTCTCATCTTCTTAAGTGGGAGAACTTTCACAATTGGTGGCTGACTAAATACTTTTTTTCCCCAATGTATACATACACAATAATTTGCTGGACAAATATGACAAACAAACATTTTATATGTTTCTCATGATTGTTTGTCTAGTTATAAATATATATATATATATATATGCAACAAGGCGAACATTTTTATGTTTTCACTCAAAGATACAAACTTGTAAATGCATTATATAGATCCACTCATGTGGTTTTAACATAAAGTGCTAAGTTTGTTGATGGTGAACAAACAATACGAATCCATAAGCGAACAACAGAAGTCACGTGTCATTGTTGTTTTTATTTGTAGATAGGCAATAAAATAGGCATATGGGTCACCCTTATGGATTTTGTGCAGCATCAGAAAATGTGACTATTCACTATGTGCATCTTTTGAATCTTGTTTGTGTAAGTTTGTCTTTCTCTTTATTATTATTATTATTATTATTATTATTATTAACATCAGGTATTTGTAGAGTGCCAACAGATTCCGCAGCGCCGTAAACATAGTCGGTATACAGGATAGCTTTTGTAGGGATCAAGTGGGTAGAGGGCCCTGCCGAGAGTTTCACTGTTGTAGTCGGCTCTTATGAAGGCGATCTGCAAACAGCTGTGCTCATAGGCTTACATTCTAAGGGGTTTAAGGGGAAAGCAATAGAGTTAGGAAAGGTCAGTGTTGGTTGTAAGCATCCCTGAATAGTAGAGTTTTTAGGGAGCGCTTGAAGCTGTTAAAACTAGGGGAGAGTCTTGTGGAGTGAGGCAGGGAGTTCCACAAGATGGGGGCCAGTCTGGAGAAGTCCTGTAAATGGGAATGTGAGGAAGTAACAAAAGAGGAGGAGATCCTGAGCTGATCGAAGGGGACGAGAGGGAGAGTATCTGGAGACAAGTTCTGAAATGTAGGGGGAGCAGTGCAGTTGAGAGCTTTGTATTTCAGAGGGAGGATTTTGTGTTTAATCCTAGAGGCAAGAGGAAGCCAGTGAAGGTATTTGCAGAGAGGTGCAGCAGATGAAGAGCGACGTGTAAGGAAGATGAGCCTGGCAGAGGCATTCATAATGAATTGTAAAGGAGCTATGCGGCAGCTAGGTAGACCAGAGAGGACGCAGTTGCAGTAGTCGAGGCGGGAAAGGATGAGAGAGTGGATTAAAATCTTAGTTGTATCTTTTGTAAGGAAATGTCTAATTTTAGAGATGTTTTTAAGGTGGAAGCGGCAGGCTTTAGCCAAGGACTGAATGTGAGGAGTGAAGGAAAGATCTGAGTCAAGTGTGACCCCAAGACATCGGCCATGCGTGCTAGGACTAATGATGGAATTATCAACAGTTATAAAATTTTTGGGGGTGGAGACATTGAAAGAAGGGGGGAAAATAAGGAGTTCAGTTTTGTAGAGATTTAGCTTAAGGTAGTGAGAGGACATCCAAGATGAGATATGAGAAAGACAGTTAGTGACACGGGTAAGTAAGGAAGGAGGTAGGTCTGTTTCAGAGAGGTAGATTTGGGTGTCATCAGCATACAAATGATATTGAAACCCATGGGACTTTATTAAGGAACCTCATGATGACGTGTAGATTGAAAAGAGAAGGGGACCGAGGACAGAGCCTTGAGGTACCCCAACAGAAAGTGGTAACGGGGCAGAGGATGCTCTGGAGAAGGCTACACTAAATGTATGGTTAGTCCGATAGGAAGAGAACCACGAGAGAGCTGTGTCGCAGATGCCGAAGGATTGGAGGGTTTGGAGCAGAAGAGGGTGGTCAACAGTGTCAAAGGCTGCAGACAGGTCAAGGAGGATAAGCAGAAAGAAGTGGCCTTTGGATTTTGCTGTAAGTAGGTCATTGGTAACCTTGACAATTGCTGTCTCTGTAGAGTGATGGGGACGAAATCCAGATTGCAGTGGGTCAAGAAGAGAGTTTAGT
This sequence comes from Bombina bombina, assembly GCF_027579735.1. Classification (NCBI taxonomy): domain Eukaryota; kingdom Metazoa; phylum Chordata; class Amphibia; order Anura; family Bombinatoridae; genus Bombina; species Bombina bombina. Next base: position 20,034,823 of record NC_069507.1, on the reverse strand, counting down.
GTAAGGAAATGGGATAGACGTGCGTAGCTTTTCGATGAGCTTTGAGGCAAGAGGGAGTAGGGAAATAGGGTGGTAGTTGGATGGGGAGGTTGGATCGAGGGAAGGTTTTTTGAGGATATGTGTGACCAGTGCATGTTTTAGAGATGAGGGAAATATACCAGTGCTGAGGGAGAGGTTGAAAATGTGTGTGAGTATGGGGGTGTGGGTAGAAGAGAGGGAGGGGAGTAGCTGTGAGGGGATGGGGTCGAGGGGACAGGTAGTGAGGTGGGAGGACAGTATAAGGGCAGAAACTTCATCCTTGTTAACAGGGGCAAAAGAGCTGCATTTTTTGATAATTTGGTTTTGGATGATTGTGAGCTTTTGATGTGGTGGGAGATTGGTAGTATGCTGAGAGCTGATTCCACTTCTGATGGAGTCAATTTTGTTATTGAAGTGGCTGGCAAAATCTTGAGCTGAGAGAGAGGTTGTATTAGGAGATGGGGGTGGCCGGAGAAGAGTATTGAACGTGGAGAACAGACGTTTTGGGTTAGAGGAAAGAGTAGAGATGAGATTAGAGATTCCTCTCTCTGTGTATTTTAAAATGTAATTGTTAATATATATATATATATATATATATATATATATATATATATATATATATATATATATATATATATATATATATATATATATATATATATGTATATGTATTATCCCTCTGGAGGAGTGTTTCTATTTGCCAATAAATTTGTGGGTGATCTCATTATTGGCCAATGGGCAAGCTGTCTCTAAGGATAATCTGTTTACTAACATGCATTTCCTGTTTCAAAATCAATTTAAATAGCTTTAATTATACCTTTTTATTATGAGAAAAAAAATGTTTTAATACATTTTGTTTCTAATTTTTTTTATATGTGACAGATTTTTTTTATTTCAAGTTAAATATCTCTTTATTGTGTTTTTCTTTTTATTGCTTTCTTATTTATGATGCTCAGAATGTACAAGAATAGCAACTGATGAGGAATATTTAAAGATATTATGATTTAAATGTAAAGATTAAAAGATTTATTTAACATTAATCAAGTGAATGAGTTGCTAATAGTGCTTAGTGATGTTGTATGTAATGAATTCCAAGTAAAAGTTATGACACATAGGGCATTTATGTGTCTATCTGGTCCCCACAGGAATCGCCGTATGGAAAGTGCTTGCTGATAAATATGAGTAGGTTAGAGGCACAGTTTTACTTGGATAAAAAAGGATAATTAGTCTGTTTGTACACGCTATTACTGCCTCTCTGCATTGTGTTCGTATGTGAAGCTGTAGGGTAACGCTCACTACAGTACGCTTTTCTGTTGGACAGTAAAAGTGCCTTATTGTTGCACGACGTACTATCTGCCGATTGGAATACATTCATATTTAATAAAAGTAATATCTAGCAAGGCATTTGCTTTGTCATTGATATGCATGAAGATGCAGTGAATATGCTTTCTCCTTAATGGAGATGAAAGTTGACTGACAAAATAGCACCAGGCGTATCAGCATATCACAGTTCAGGATCATTGCAAAGTAAATGAAAAAATAATAAAGGGCACCGGCAGTCTGTATATCCATATAGATAACAAAAGCATGGCACAGTTTATTCTCATTGGATGTCAAGACAGCATACTAATGTCATGCAGGTATTAGAAAGACATGAAACACTTGGAGACAGTAAAATAAAATCTTTAGTTATGTGGAGTAAGAACATTTTATTTTAACTCCTTTTTTGTGTAATTTACCACTAAAAAAAAATATGGGATTTTCATTTCTGAGAATTGGAAGTGCACAGTGCAGACTTCACATTATAATTCACATTTCTATATTAAAATCACATATGATGAGCAGTGACGTGGGATCATCTCCTTTTGTGCACTTTAGCAACAGTATGTAGTGTTCTGGGCAAATTCTTGTTTTAAAAAGCCGGACGTTTAAGAAAGTACCAACTCATTTAGTAATAAAAGGACATAATAGGGTCCCTGGATTCACCTTTCTTCCATTCAGCGACTCTACTGCATCATGACATAAAACACTTCCATATAGTGTTGTGGTTGTACTTATTGTTTTTACAAGAGAGAGATACAGAGAGAGAGATACATACACAGAGAGAGAGAGATACAGAGAGAGAGAGAGAGATACAGAGAGAGAGATACTGTCAGGGTGCCAGGAATCAGACTGAGACGAGAAGTGCAAAAATAATCACACCTTTATTAATAGCAAAAAATAATATAAAGTCCACAAGTCGAATAACAAGCCAGGAGTCAAAACCAGAGCTGGTAGCTAGACGAGCCGAGTCAGGAGCCAAAGCGTATAGTCAGACGAGCCGGAATCAGGAACAAGGAAAACAGCAGAGTCAGGAACAAGCCAGGGATCAGGAACCAGGAAGGACGTCAGGCAGCCAGGTAATACACAGGAACTCTCACAAACAGGTCTGAGACAACGCAAAGGCAAAGCATACTGAACAGAGGCCCTTTAAATAATAAGTGATGACATCACAATTCTGAGACTGCATCCTGTCTCACACGGATGATGCACACCAGTCTGGCCATAAAAGGAAGTGCAGGAAATGAGCAGCATCCCCCACAATGCACCATAGTCAGCAAGAGAGGTGAGTAAAATGGCTGCCAGCAGCACATGGCAAACAAAACAGGGAAAAAACCCTGACAGATACAGAGAGAGAGAGATATAGAAACATAAGAACATAGGTAGAACCTCTGAATGACTGCCGGTATATGAAATAAAATTGATAATACATTGGTGCTGGAAATAAACTTACATGCATGGTAGTAAATCTGGTATATGATCTGGTGAGCGACATACATGTAAATAGGTGCAAGACCTAAAAGTTAAGCTGTCGGTATGGTCTCCTATCTGAGTGGGATTTCATAATGATAATTCTATTAGCTGTCCCCCCATAAAGATTAAGGAGATAGGACTCAGAAGGGACTATAGCCTGTGTCTGCGAGGGTCATAAATAAAAGGCTTAATAACAGTCATAGATGCACCTCAAAACTATAAAGGATATGACACTTCACACACTGGTCCCCAATATCTCCCAACCAGATCAACTCAGTAAGTGAACATAATAAAAGATACTCACATCACATTCCATCAGATATCACATTGGAATAACAAAAATATAATACTTAACATGAGTGTAGGATGTCTAGCTAACAGCTTGCCTCTAAAACACACCCTGATCTTGTAAATAAAGCATCCCAGAATTTTAGGCTATAACACCTTCATTATTAAAATCATGAGCAGGGTCTGGTAATTAAAGGTAAACATACGACAGCATCAACCCTGATTACCCTATACCGAACCGAAGGCTAAAAAAATTCCAGGCAACCGTCAGATCAATGTCCTCAAGAAGGTCTCCAAAATTGCCTCTCTCTTCTGAAACACCGCCATACTGTCCTTCTTTATGCAGGCTGCAGGCCAGGTTGCATCCGAGGAGGTCGGCCGCACCTCTCCAGGCAGCAGTAGGCCCCTTCACAATCCTTTCCATTGGGGGATTCACCACGGTCTGCTGACTAATAAGGATATCCTCCAAATCCTCCACAAAGATCCACTGGGACATCTTAAAAAGTGGTAGCTGTGTCCTATGGTGCAGATCTGAGTCCAGCGGGTCTCGTGGTCACTCAAGTGCTTCTGGCAGAATGTCAGTAGGCCCACATGTAAGTAGCTCACTGAAGCCCCTCTCTTGATTCTCATTATTGGGCCGGCATTTTTCATCTGTGTCATGTACAAACTGCTCAGGGCTATCCGCTAAGGGGTATATTTATAGAAGCCACTCCAGCCCCAGGATTAACCAGGGTATCACCTGACACCTTAGTAAACCGATGGTGCAGTATAATAGCATCAATTCTTCTGCAGATTTTATGCTCAAACTCCTCAGAGGGCTCACACTTCCAGATAGGAGATTGCCATCAATATTTCTTAGTTCATTCAGTTCAGTAGGAAAGGAGAACTTAGAGTTTTCTTCTTAGAAGCTACCAAAAACCTCAGCAGTCCAGCCTGCGAATCTCGAAAGTATGCCATATTAGTATTGCCTGAACCAGCAGAACCTATGCTGTAAGATGTGATAGAAGACGAAGCTGGAAGGCATGCACAAAATTAGATAACTTGGCGGAAGGTAAATCTATCAGACCGAGCTCACAGTTTAGCCGCCATCTCCCTTAGTTTTTTTTTTTTTTTTTTTAAAGTAATTTTAGGATTTTTAATTTTAACTTAGTATTTTTTTATTTTATGTAATTGTGGTTAATAATTTAGGGGGTGTTAGGTAAGGTGACTTAGTGATTAAATTAGTTATTTGCATTGTGGGGGGATGGCGGTTTAGGGGTTAGTAGGTTTATTTATGTATTGGCAATGCGGGGGGCGGCAGTTTAAGGGTTAAGCGGTTTATGTTAGGCCGGTTTTTACATAACTTTCTTTTCCCCATAGACATCAATGGGGATTGCGCTACAGCAATCGCCATTCCACTATCGCAGGTGTTAAAAAAATCCAACACTGATGTCTATAGGGAAAAACGTGCTTGAGCACGTCAAGTCAGGCCTTGGGTTTTGTGCGGTATGGAGCTTAATTCACTATACCGCACAACAAAAGAAGGTTTTTCAGTACTTTGTAATGGCAGCGCTATGGAGAGTGCGATACTGCTCATTTTTTTTTGCCTTATTTACGCATCCGGTTTAGCGCACAACTTGTAATCTTGGTCTAAATAAACACTAAAAATAATGATGTATTCAAAAAAAGATGAGAATTATATGCAGTTATTTAAATGACCATTATAATGCAGTGTTTTCCCTAGGAACTTTTTAGTGGGTGCACCAACCGGCTGATTTTACTGACCAGCCAGCTATAATTTTAGCCAATAAGAAGCTAAAGAATTAGCTAAAAAATTTCAATTTTTACTGCACAGATTATAATTAAATACATTTATGTTAAATTATGCAATTAACTTGTGCTTTGCATAGCTGAAAATTATATAATATTACACTACCCGGCTACTTCATAATGCCACACGGCTTGCAACATTTTCTGTGTAGAACACTGTAGTGTTAAAACTACATGCGCTAATAACAGTAGGGATGCTGTAATGCTATCTCCCCTCCCTGCTGAGGGGTTAAATACATAGCTAGTCACACTCAGGACCACCTGAGCACTGCATGTCCCAAGCGGAAACTGCCACTGATCCAATAACAGTGTTTTTACTGAATCCTTTGTAATAGCCTTATGGTGAAAGCGTAGTTTTTTTAGGGTGAGGAACAAACAGGGTTCAGTTTTATCGAAAACTGAGCTAATGTGAGCAGTTGCATATAGTATTTAACAGGCAGACGGTCCTCCTGCAATTGGATTTAAGAGACACACAGTTCTTGTCAGCTTTTGTATTTTAGATTCTGTAATGCATCAACATTATTAATGAGGTATGAGAGACATTTTGAGATGGATTTTACAAATATAAAAACTTCTAATAGTGATATAGAAACAATACAATAAGATCTTAAGTATAACATTTAAACAAATTGATAGCGTGATATTGCAATCGGCATAACATTGTAACACACAACAATTAAGGAGTAGGGGAAGAATCAGCGCTAGTTATAACCTAAAGCCAAATACAAGTAGGGACCCTCTCAAGAAATCCCTTGGGTGTGTGGCTACAGAAAAGTGGAAGTATTGGCGCTTACAGCTAGGATAGATCTATATTTATATGAAAATACGAATAAATAATACAAAATATATATATATATATATATATAAGCAAGAGATAATAAAGATATATTAAGGGGCTTCTAAGAGATTGCTTAAAATGATACAGCACTCAAGAAAAGATATCAAGAATTTAATATTAGTAAATAAATAAATACAATTGATAAAGAACAATGTCTAAAATATCAAGCACAATTACAATATAAAATTTAAAGGGAAGGGGTATGCAGGGCAGTAAAACCTAACTCTAAAGACTAGCTCAAACAAGCAGATTACAATAGAGAGGTACAATGTCAAGCAGAACGATTCCCTATTCCTAAATACACACGTGGATAAGAGATGGCCTCAGTGATGTAAATATAGCACTCGATAATAAAACACTGAATAATAAAACACTGAATAATAAAACATTCAAATATAGAATCTGGACGTCCAGTATTAAAATAATAGGGATAAACGTGCAAAAGAAAATAATCTAAAAGGGTTAAATATAAACAATGATCAGAATAAAAATGATCAGAGTAAATTGTCCCGTGAGAGCAAATATATATATAGGCTCAGTAAGCAACGATGGTATTGTATATCACCAGTATGTCTATTGGAGCTTAGTCTATTCACTTTATGCTCTCAAATGTAGTTGATCTTGCTCATCGAGTATTGGATCAAACTTACACACATTTGAGAGTGGTACCTTAAGCTTTGTTAAGAAGAGAGAAGGCAGCTGTCTGTAGTAGAGTGGATCGATCTTTTCTGTCTCTATTCAGTAGTCGGTCTGTGTCCGATAACCGCCTCTTCAAAATCACAAGAGCAGTGTATCTAGTAGCCAGCTTAGGCTTTGCTGGCGTCTTCTGTTTCTGCACGGCCGGTCACGTGATGTTGTGTCAGCTGTCAGGTAACGTGTAGCCGTATCAGCTGTTTTTACCGGTGTCCGCGCACTCTCTGCTTTCAGTGAAAGCTAAGTCGGTATATTCAGAATTGGTGATTATTATAGAAAAAGTCCAACTAGCTCCACTAATGGGTCAAAGAAAAAGAATGTTAGAGGAAAGAGAGGAGGAAGGAGGAGAAATAATAAAGAGGCCCAGAGAGAGAAGGGAGATGTGGTAGAACCAAAGAATCATGGAATTTTTAATATTAGCAAAACAGAACTAAGTAATGAGGAAAATAAAGTACTAGGACGTGGTCTATCGTTTGCACCCACGTCTCAATTAAATAAATTTGAAACCCTCATAAACGTAACACAATTTGTAAGGAAACTGACACTAAAAAGACACTTCCTTAAACACCCATTAGAATTTACCCCCAAACCACCAGCAATAACTACTGCAAAATATACTCACACTGAACTAAAACCGAAATCCAAATTCTACCCCACACAAGACAAGGGTAAAAATATAGAACTATTCGAAACACTAGTACAGAAAGACCTTGAAAAATATAAAAATAATAGAAAACTACCCCAGAATCTGACAAAATCTGAAAATGCTACTCTACAAAAGTTAAAGAAGAACAAAGATATTATTATAAAACCAGCAGACAAAGGGGGAGGAGTGGTGATAATGGATAAGAGCTACTATGTACAAGAGGCAGAAAGACTATTAAAAGATATATCAACCTACAAAGAACTTAAAAGAGATCCTACCAGGGTAGACCAAATTCTTTTGAAAATGCATTTAGACGCTGCAAAAGAGAAGGGCATTCTGAACACGAAAGAATATAACTATATATACCCAGAATTCCCCAAAATACCAATTTTCTACTTTCTACCTAAAATACATAAAGATCTCAAACAACCTCCCGGTCGCCCAATAATCTCAGGTATTCAATCACTTACTTCTAATTTATCACAGTACATAGACAGATTTCTCCAAAAATACGTCAAAAAACTACCATCTTTTCTAAAAGACTCAACCCAAGTCCTACAATTACTAGATAACCTAAAAATAGAGGGTGATATATTACTGGCTACGTGTGATGTAACATCACTGTACACCAATATTGCACACGATCTAGGCATTAAAGCAGTCTCCAACTTTCTATCAAAAGATGACACTATCGATAAAGAACAAAGAGAGTTTATCTTAGAAAGCATTAGATTTATCCTGGTGAATAATACTTTCTCCTTCAATCAAAAAATGTATGTGCAAATAAAAGGCACTGCAATGGGCACCAGGTTTGCGCCAAGCTATGCGAACCTATTTATGGGAGACTGGGAATCAGATTTCCTAGGTTCGAATAGCTTGGCGAAAAACCTGGTGTCCTATAAAAGATACATAGATGATATTCTTATATTGTGGAAAGGGAATGATACTACACTAACTGAATTCTTTTCAGCTATGAACACAAACAATAGAGGGTTACATTTCACATATGAAATAAGCAAAGAAAGGGTCTCATTTCTTGACCTTGATATAACAGTAGAAACAGATACATTTACCACTAAAACATTTTTCAAAAAAGTGGACGCTAATAATTTTATACATGCGGATAGCTGCCATCTGTCCAAATGGAAAACCAATATCCCTAGAGCACAGTTCTTAAGAATAAGAAAGAATTGTTCAAACATATTAGATTACGAAGAACAGGCACAAATCCTGAGCAAAAAATTTGGGGAAAAAGGCTATGAAGATAAGCTAATAGAGGTAAATTATGAAGAAGTTAAACACATAGATAGAGCAACACTACTTACATATAAAGACAAAACTAATCTTGAAATACAACCAATAGATGAAATATCAGTTCCATTTATCACAAATTTTAATGGAGAACACAAAAAGATAGAAAAAATAATCAAGAAACACTGGCATCATGTGAGAGAAGATCCAATCATAGGGGATAAAATCTCCCTAAATCCAAAATTTATATACAGGAAATCTAGAAACCTAAAAACACTACTAGCGCCAAGTGAATTTAAGACAAAACCCCCCCTAAAAGAACAGGATCTTTTAGGGAACACACTAAAAGGTTTCTACCCCTGTCATTGCTGCAGATCATGTAACTACAGCAATAAAATAAAACAGTACTCTTCCACACAAACGGGTGAAGTATTTCCCATTACGGATACAATACGATGCACTGATAAAGGGATCATCTATTTAATACAGTGTAGCTGTAAAAAACAGTACCTAGGTGAGACCTCAAGAACATTAAGGGAAAGAATAAGGGAACACCTGTGCATAATAGAAAAGGGAAAGATGGACACACATCTGTATAGTCACTTTAGGAATGTCCACAACAATAAACTTAAAGATTTCTCTTTTTGGGGAATAATGAAAGTTAAACGTGACTGGAGAGGGGGAAATTACGAGACTAAACTACTCAAAAGAGAGGCTGAGCTAATATACAATATGAAAACTTTACACCCCCTGGGTTTAAACTCAGAACTGGATCTAAGCCCATTTATGTATGATTAAAGAAATTTGAAAATTTTTTGAAGGTTTTTTTTTTTTTTTTTTTTTTTTTTTAAACATTTTAAGAATTTTTAAAAAAGTTTTTAAAATTTTTTTTCAAAAATATTATCCTTTTCAACCTTTGTTTGTTTTTTAATTTTAATAATTTCATCTTTTTAGAGTAAAATATACTGAGTCTAACTATATCTCTTACACTAATATTAATCTATGATAATTATCCAAATGTCTATAATTTATATATATATGGAGAATGTTGTATAACCTATGCAGTATATGTCTGTAAAATCACTACTGATGAGATCCAAAGGATACCACCTTAAATATCCCTAAGAAATTGAACTATAATCTATTGCATGGAACGAAAAATTACCACCTTAAATATCACCTGGTAATTGATTCACACACCCACAGGACTTTTGACCAATGAGACACCTATGAGGTGTATATTAAGGAGCCCTAGAAGACAGGTGAACACTTCTTGAAAAAGCCCCAGGAAGGGGAGAAACGCGTTGAAGTTGTTTACTACCATCCACCTTGAGACATTCACATCACCCTCTATTTCTATCTAAAAGAGGAGTGGTGCTACTTTCCATTAAGAAGAGTTCACCCTCAGCTGTAAGCCTGGAAGGAGGAACTTCCAACACACCAATTCTGAATATACCGACTTAGCTTTCACTGAAAGCAGAGAGTGCGCGGACACCGGTAAAAACAGCTGATACGGCTACACGTTACCTGACAGCTGACACAACATCACGTGACCGGCCGTGCAGAAACAGAAGACGCCAGCAAAGCCTAAGCTGGCTACTAGATACACTGCTCTTGTGATTTTGAAGAGGCGGTTATCGGACACAGACCGACTACTGAATAGAGACAGAAAAGATCGATCCACTCTACTACAGACAGCTGCCTTCTCTCTTCTTAACAAAGCTTAAGGTACCACTCTCAAATGTGTGTAAGTTTGATCCAATACTCGATGAGCAAGATCAACTACATTTGAGAGCATAAAGTGAATAGACTAAGCTCCAATAGACATACTGGTGATATACAATACCATCGTTGCTTACTGAGCCTATATATATATTTGCTCTCACGGGACAATTTACTCTGATCATTTTTATTCTGATCATTGTTTATATTTAACCCTTTTAGATTATTTTCTTTTGCACGTTTATCCCTATTATTTTAATACTGGACGTCCAGATTCTATATTTGAATGTTTTATTATTCAGTGTTTTATTATTCAGTGTTTTATTATCGAGTGCTATATTTACATCACTGAGGCCATCTCTTATCCACGTGTGTATTTAGGAATAGGGAATCGTTCTGCTTGACATTGTACCTCTCTATTGTAATCTGCTTGTTTGAGCTAGTCTTTAGAGTTAGGTTTTACTGCCCTGCATACCCCTTCCCTTTAAATTTTATATTGTAATTGTGCTTGATATTTTAGACATTGTTCTTTATCAATTGTATTTATTTATTTACTAATATTAAATTCTTGATATCTTTTCTTGAGTGCTGTATCATTTTAAGCAATCTCTTAGAAGCCCCTTAATATATCTTTATTATCTCTTGCTTATATATATATATATATATATATATATATATATATATATATATATATATATTTTGTATTATTTATTCGTATTTTCATATAAATATAGATCTATCCTAGCTGTAAGCGCCAATACTTCCACTTTTCTGTAGCAACACACAACAATTAACCCAGACCAATACAACAAGGAAACAAAACCAACACAACAATTAACCCAGACCAACACAACAAATAACCCAGACCAACACAACAATTAACCCAGACCAACACAACAATTAACCCAGACCAGTTGCTCCTAACAGAGGCGCAATAAGCGATACTGATATTTAGTATCAGAGAATATTATAGTGTTACATTGTTTCAGGAGGACTATCAAATCATAAAGAATCATGGGTGACATTATGTGAGAACTATGAGCAAACATTACTCAGTATCTATTTTTAATTATCTAAGTTTTATTAAGTTTTCTGCAGATTTTCTATAAAATTAACAAATGGTTTACATGGTAGAATACATACAATATAAAGTTCACATAGGAGCATCAAAGGAACACTTGTTACCAGTTTGTAACTTCTGTGTCCACAATAATCAAATGATAGTAAGCAAATGATAATATGCAAAATCTTGTATGAGAAAAGTCCCAGTTTTAAGCTCCTGTCTTGTTCACGTTGTATTTTCAGCAATATTTATCTTTTAGTCTATAATTGAACTATATAACTTTATCTACCTATTTTTTAAACAAATGTTAAATAAAAGTTACATGTGAATATATTGACAGCCCTCTATGTGGTTAAATGATAAGGAGTGCTGAACAGTATACCTTTTTCTTTCAGTGTTTTTATTGAATTTAGTTGTAGATCATCTCCCTTCTTCAGGGAAGGCAGCAATGTGTGTGATGCATCAAAATAGGAAGTAATTTAGCAGCAAAGGAGATTTTCTTAAAGAGAATTGAAATAATCGGCTTATAAAAGAATCAGCAACCAGGTGTTACTATGGAATTATAGCCTGGACAGATGTGTTATGCAATGCATCTGCCAGCGATTTTAGCCCCAGTTATATTAGTTACTGAGATGCCAAATTTGCTTCTGAGCTCCTGTTATGTGCATTAATCTTCTTCTTAATTCTTCTGATCAGTGCAGAAGCCGAAGAGAGAAGCAATTTGTTCAATTTATGGCTAGTTCACACCTAGGGCTTGTTGTTCTAAAGTTCTCTGCTCTAGTGAGATGGTCAAAGCTCTGCGCTCAGGTGACATGATCTAAAGCTCTGCGCTCAGGTGACATGATCTAAAGCTCTGCGCTCAGGTGACATGATCTAAAGCTCTGTGCTCTGGTGAGATGATCTAAAGCTCTGTGCTCTGGTGAGATGATCTAAAGCTCTGCGCTCAGGTGACATGATCTAAAGCTCTGTGCTCTGGTGAGATGATCTAAAGCTCTGTGCTCTGGTGAGATGATCTAAAGCTCTGTGCTCTGGTGAGATGATCTAAAGCTCTGTGCTCTGGTGAGATGATCTAAAGCTCTGTGCTCTGGTGAGATGATCTAAAGCTCTGCGCTCAGGTGACATGATCTAAAGCTCTGTGCTCTGGTGAGATGATCTAAAGCTCTGTGCTCTGGTGAGATGATCTAAAGCTCTGTGCTCTGGTGAGATGATCTAAAGCTCTGCGCTCAGGTGACATGATCTAAAGCTCTGTGCTCTGGTGAGATGATCTAAAGCTCTGTGCTCTGGTGAGATGATCTAAAGCTCTGTGCTCTGGTGAGATGATCTAAAGCTCTGTGCTCTGGTGAGATGATCTAAAGCTCTGTGCTCTGGTGAGATGATCTAAAGCTCTGTGCTCTGGTGAGATGATCTAAAGCTCTGTGCTCTGGTGAGATGATCTAAAGCTCTGTGCTCTGGTGAGATGATCTAAAGCTCTGTGCTCTGGTGAGATGATCTAAAGCTCTGTGCTCTGGTGAGATGATCTAAAGCTCTGTGCTCTGGTGAGATGATCTAAAGCTCTGTGCTCTGGTGAGATGATCTATAGCTCTGTGCTCTGGTGAGATGATCTAAAGCTCTGTGCTCTGGGGAGATGATCTAAAGCTCTGTGCTCTGGTGAGATGATCTAAAGCTCTGTGCTCTGGGGAGATGATCTAAAGCTCTCTGCTCTGGTGAGATGATCTAAAGCTCTGTGCTCTGGTGAGATGATCTAAAGCTCTGTGCTCTGGTGAGATGATCTAAAGCTCTGTGCTCTGGTGAGATGATCTAAAGCTCTGTGCTCTGGTGAGATGATCTAAAGCTCTGTGCTCTGGTGAGATGATCTAAAGCTCCCTGCTCTGGTGAGATTATCTAAATCTCTCTGCTCAGGTGAGATGATCTAAAGCTCTCTGCTCAGGTGAGATGATCTAAAGCTCTGTGCTCTGGTGAGATGATCTAAAGCTCTGTGCTCTGGTGAGATGATCTAAAGCTCTGTGCTCTGGGGAGATGATCTAAAGCTCTCTGCTCTGGTGAGATGATCTAAAGCTCTGTGCTCTGGTGAGATGATCTAAAGCTCTGTGCTCTGGTGAGATGATCTAAAGCTCTGTGCTCTGGTGAGATGATCTAAAGCTCTGTGCTCTGGTGAGATGATCTAAAGCTCTGTGCTCTGGTGAGATGATCTAAAGCTCCCTGCTCTGGTGAGATTATCTAAATCTCTCTGCTCAGGTGAGATGATCTAAAGCTCTCTGCTCAGGTGAGATGATCTAAAGCTCTGTGCTCTGGTGAGATGATCTAAAGCTCTGTGCTCTGGTGAGATGATCTAAAGCTCTGTGCTCTGGTGAGATGATCTAAATCTCTCTGCTCAGGTGAGATGATCTAAAGCTCTCTGCTCTGGTGAGATGATCTAAAGCTCTGTGCTCAGGTGAGATGGTCAAAGCTCTGCGCTCTGGTGACATGATCTAAAGCTCTGTGCTCTGGTGAGATGATCTAAAGCTCTGCGCTCAGGTGAGGTAATCTAAAGCTCTGCGCTCAGGTGAGGTGATCTAAAGCTCTCTGCTCAGGTGAGGTGATCTAAAGCTCTGTGCTCAGGTTACATGATCTAAAGCTCTGTGCTCTGGTGAGATGATCTAAAGCTCTCTGCTCTGGTGAGATGATCTAAAGCTCTCTGCTCAGGTGAGATGATCTAAAGCTCTGCGCTCAGGTGACATGATCTAAAGATCTCTGCTCTAGTGAGATGATCTAAAGCTCTGTGCTCTGGTGAGATGATCTAAAGCTCTGTGCTCTGGTGAGATGATCTAAAGCTCTGCGCTCAGGTGACATGATCTAAAGCTCTGTGCTCTGGTGAGATGATCTAAAGCTCTGTGCTCTGGTGAGATGATCTAAAGCTCTGTGCTCTGGTGAGATGATCTAAAGCTCTGTGCTCTGGTGAGATGATCTAAAGCTCTGTGCTCTGGTGAGATGATCTAAAGCTCTGTGCTCTGGTGAGATGATCTAAAGCTCTGTGCTCTGGTGAGATGATCTAAAGCTCTGTGCTCTGGTGAGATGATCTAAAGCTCTGTGTTCTGGTGAGATGATCTAAAGCTCTCTGCTCTGGGGAGATGATCTAAAGCTCTCTGCTCTGGTGAGATGATCTAAAGCTCTCTGCTCAGGTGAGATGATCTAAAGCTCTCTGCTCTGGTGAGATGATCTAAAGCTCTGTGCTCTGGTGAGATGATCTAAAGCTCTCTGCTCTGGGGAGATGATCTAAAGCTCTCTGCTCTGGGGAGATGATCTAAAGCTCTCTGCTCTGGGGAGATGATCTAAAGCTCTCTGCTCAGGTGAGATGATCTAAAGCTTTCTGCTTAGGTGAGATGATCTAAAGCTCTCTGCTCAGGTGAGATGGTCTAAAGCTCTGTGCTCTGGTGAGATGATCTAAAGCTCTGTGCTCTGGTGAGATGATCTAAAGCTCTCTGATCATATCTGTGTGCGGCATCACTTCCTTGTGCCAGTAAATCAGTATATACATATCTGTGTGCGGCATTACTTCCTTGTGCCAGTAAATCAGTATATACATATCTGTGTGCGGTATTACTTCCTTGTGCTAGTAAATAAGTATATACATATCTGTGTGCGGTATCACTTCCTTGTGCCAGTAAATCAGTATATACATATCTGTGTGCGGCATTACTTCCTTGTGTCAGTAAATCAGTATATACATATCTGTGTGCGGCATTACTTCCTTGTGCCAGTAAATCAGTATATACATATCTGTGTGTGGTATTACTTCCTTGTGCCAGTAAATCAGTATATACATATCTGTGTGCGGTATTGCTTCCTTGTGCCAGTAAATCAGTATATACATATCTGTGTGCGGTATCACTTCCTTGTGCCAGTAAATCAGTATATACATATCTGTGTGCTGTATCACTTCCTTGTGCCAGTAAATCAGTATATACATATCTGTGTGCGGTATCACTTCCTTGTGTCAGTAAATCAGTATATACATATCTGTGTGCGGTATCACTTCCTTGTGCCAGTAAATCAGTATATACATATCTGTGTGCGGTATCACTTCCTTGTGCCAGTAAATCAGTATATACATATCTGTGTGCGGCATTACTTCCTTGTGTCAGTAAATCAGTATATACATATCTGTGTGCAGTATTACTTCCTTGTGCCAGTAAATCAGTATATACATATCTGTGTGCGGTATCACTTCCTTGTGCCAGTAAATCAGTATATACATATCTGTATCCGGTATCACTTCCTTGTGTCAGTAAATCAGTATATACATATCTGTGTGCGGTATCACTTCCTTGTGTCAGTAAATCAGTATATACATATCTGTGTGCGGTATTACTTCCTTGTGCCAGTAAATCAGTATATACATATCTGTGTGCGGCATTACTTCCTTGTGCCAGTAAATCAGTATATACATATCTGTGTGCGGTATCACTTCCTTGTGCCAGTAAATCAGTATATACATATCTGTGTGCAGTATCACTTCCTTGTGCCAGTAAATCAGTATATACATATCTGTGTGCGGTATCACTTCCTTGTGTCAGTAAATCAGTATATACATATCTGTGTGCGGTATCACTTCCTTGTGCCAGTAAATCAGTATATACATATCTGTGTGCGGTATCACTTCCTTGTGCCAGTAAATCAGTATATACATATCTGTGTGCAGTATCACTTCCTTGTGGCAGTAAATCAGTATATACATATCTGTGTGCGGCATTACTTCCTTGTGCCAGTAAATCAGTATATACATATCTGTGTGCGGTATCACTTCCTTGTGCCAGTAAATCAGTATATACATATCTGTGTGCGGTATCACTTCCTTGTGCCAGTAAATCAGTATATACATATCTGTGTGCGGTATCACTTCCTTGTGTCAGTAAATCAGTATATACATATCTGTGTGCGGTATCACTTCCTTGTGCCAGTAAATCAGTATATACATATCTGTGTGCGGTATTACTTCCTTGTGTCAGTAAATCAGTATATACATATCTGTGTGCGGTATCACTTCCTTGTGCCAGTAAATCAGTATATACATATCTGTGTGCGGCATTACTTCCTTGTGCCAGTAAATCAGTATATACATATCTGTGTGCGGCATTACTTCCTTGTGCCAGTAAATCAGTATATACATATCTGTGTGCGGTATCACTTCCTTGTGCCAGTAAATCAGTATATACATATCTGTGTGCGGTATCACTTCCTTGTGCCAGTAAATCATTATATACATATCTGTGTGCGGTATCACTTCCTTGTGCCAGTAAATCAGTATATACATATCTGTGTGCGGTATTACTTCCTTGTGCTAGTAAATCAGTATATACATATCTGTGTGCGGTATCACTTCCTTGTGCCAGTAAATCAGTATATACATATCTGTGTGCGGTATTACTTCCTTGTGCTAGTAAATCAGTATATACATATCTGTGTGCGGTATCACTTCCTTGTGCCAGTAAATCAGTATATACATATCTGTGTGCGGTATCACTTCCTTGTGCCAGTAAATCAGTATATACATATCTGTGTGCGGTATCACTTCCTTGTGCCAGTAAATCAGTATATACATATCTGTGTGCGGTATCACGTCCTTGTGCCAGTAAATCAGTATATACATATCTGTGTGCGGTATCACTTCCTTGTGCCAGTAAATCAGTATATACATATCTGTGTGCGGCATTACTTCCTTGTGCCAGTAAATCAGTATATACATATCTGTGTGCGGCATTACTTCCTTGTGCCAGTAAATCAGTATATACATATCTGTGTGCGGTATCACTTCCTTGTGCCAGTAAATCAGTATATACATATCTGTGTGCGGCATTACTTCCTTGTGCCAGTAAATCAGTATATACATATCTGTGTGCGGCATTACTTCCTTGTGCCAGTAAATCAGTATATACATATCTGTGTGCGGCATTACTTCCTTGTGTCAGTAAATCAGTATATACATATCTGTGTGCGGTATCACTTCCTTGTGTCAGTAAATCAGTATATACATATCTGTGTGCGGTATTACTTCCTTGTGCCAGTAAATCAGTATATACATATCTGTGTGCGGTATCACTTCCTTGTGTCAGTAAATCAGTATATACATATCTGTGTGCGGCATTACTTCCTTGTGCCAGTAAATCAGTATATACATATCTGTGTGCGGTATCACTTCCTTGTGCCAGTAAATCAGTATATACATATCTGTGTGCGGTATCACTTCCTTGTGCCAGTAAATCAGTATATACATATCTGTGTGCGGTATCACTTCCTTGTGTCAGTAAATCAGTATATACATATCTGTGTGCGGCATTACTTCCTTGTGCCAGTAAATCAGTATATACATATCTGTGTGCGGCATTACTTCCTTGTGCCAGTAAATCAGTATATACATATCTGTGTGCGGTATCACTTCCTTGTGCCAGTAAATCAGTATATACATATCTGTGTGCGGTATCACTTCCTTGTGCCAGTAAATCAGTATATACATATCTGTGTGCGGTATTACTTCCTTGTGTCAGTAAATCAGTATATACATATCTGTGTGCGGTATCACTTCCTTGTGTCAGTAAATCAGTATATACATATCTGTATGCGGTATTACTTCCTTGTGTCAGTAAATCAGTATATACATATCTGTGTGCGGTATCACTTCCTTGTGTCAGTAAATCAGTATATACATATCTGTGTGCGGTATCACTTCCTTGTGCCAGTAAATCAGTATATACATATCTGTGTGCGGCATTACTTCCTTGTGTCAGTAAATCAGTATATACATATCTGTATGCGGTATTACTTCCTTGTGTCAGTAAATCAGTATATACATATCTGTGTGCGGTATCACTTCCTTGTGCCAGTAAATCAGTATATACATATCTGTGTGCGGTATCACTTCCTTGTGTCAGTAAATCAGTATATACATATCTGTATGCGGTATCACTTCCTTGTGCCAGTAAATCAGTATATACATATCTGTGTGCGGTATCACTTCCTTGTGCCAGTAAATCAGTATATACATATCTGTGTGCGGCATTACTTCCTTGTGCCAGTAAATCAGTATATACATATCTGTGTGCGGTATCACTTCCTTGTGCCAGTAAATCAGTATATACATATCTGTGTGCGGCATTACTTCCTTGTGCCAGTAAATCATTATATACATATCTGTGTGCGGCATTACTTCCTTGTGCCAGTAAATCAGTATATACATATCTGTGTGCGGCATTACTTCCTTGTGTCAGTAAATCAGTATATACATATCTGTGTGCGGTATCACTTCCTTGTGTCAGTAAATCAGTATATACATATCTGTGTGCGGTATTACTTCCTTGTGCCAGTAAATCAGTATATACATATCTGTGTGCGGTATCACTTCCTTGTGTCAGTAAATCAGTATATACATATCTGTGTGCGGCATTACTTCCTTGTGCCAGTAAATCAGTATATACATATCTGTGTGCGGTATCACTTCCTTGTGCCAGTAAATCAGTATATACATATCTGTGTGCGGTATCACTTCCTTGTGCCAGTAAATCAGTATATACATATCTGTGTGCGGTATCACTTCCTTGTGTCAGTAAATCAGTATATACATATCTGTGTGCGGCATTACTTCCTTGTGCCAGTAAATCAGTATATACATATCTGTGTGCGGCATTACTTCCTTGTGCCAGTAAATCAGTATATACATATCTGTGTGCGGTATCACTTCCTTGTGCCAGTAAATCAGTATATACATATCTGTGTGCGGTATCACTTCCTTGTGCCAGTAAATCAGTATATACATATCTGTGTGCGGTATTACTTCCTTGTGTCAGTAAATCAGTATATACATATCTGTGTGCGGTATCACTTCCTTGTGTCAGTAAATCAGTATATACATATCTGTATGCGGTATTACTTCCTTGTGTCAGTAAATCAGTATATACATATCTGTGTGCGGTATCACTTCCTTGTGTCAGTAAATCAGTATATACATATCTGTGTGCGGTATCACTTCCTTGTGCCAGTAAATCAGTATATACATATCTGTGTGCGGCATTACTTCCTTGTGTCAGTAAATCAGTATATACATATCTGTATGCGGTATTACTTCCTTGTGTCAGTAAATCAGTATATACATATCTGTGTGCGGTATCACTTCCTTGTGCCAGTAAATCAGTATATACATATCTGTGTGCGGTATCACTTCCTTGTGTCAGTAAATCAGTATATACATATCTGTGTGCGGTATCACTTCCTTGTGCCAGTAAATCAGTATATACATATCTGTGTGCGGTATCACTTCCTTGTGCCAGTAAATCAGTATATACATATCTGTGTGCGGTATCACTTCCTTGTGTCAGTAAATCAGTATATACATATCTGTGTGCGGTATCACTTCCTTGTGCCAGTAAATCAGTATATACATATCTGTGTGCGGCATTACTTCCTTGTGTCAGTAAATCAGTATATACATATCTGTGTGCGGTATCACTTCCTTGTGCCAGTAAATCAGTATATACATATCTGTATGCGGTATTACTTCCTTGTGTCAGTAAATCAGTATATACATATCTGTATGCGGTATCACTTCCTTGTGCCAGTAAATCAGTATATACATATCTGTATGCGGTATTACTTCCTTGTGTCAGTAAATCAGTATATACATATCTGTGTGCGGTATCACTTCCTTGTGTCAGTAAATCAGTATATACATATCTGTATGCGGTATTACTTCCTTGTGCCAGTAAATCAGTATATACATATCTGTGTGCGGTATCACTTCCTTGTGTCAGTAAATCAGTATATACATATCTGTGTGCGGCATCACTTCCTTGTGCCAGTAAATCAGTATATACATATCTGTGTGCGGTATCACTTCCTTGTGCCAGTAAATCAGTATATACATATCTGTGTGCGGTATCACTTCCTTGTGTCAGTAAATCAGTATATACATATCTGTGTGCGGTATCACTTCCGTGTGTCAGTAAATCAGTATATACATATCTGTGTGCGGTATCACTTCCTTGTGCCAGTAAATCAGTATATACATATCTGTGTGCGGTATCACTTCCTTGTGTCAGTAAATCAGTATATACATATCTGTGTGCGGTATCACTTCCTTGTGCCAGTAAATCAGTATATACATATCTGTGTGCGGTATTACTTCCTTGTGCCAGTAAATCAGTATATACATATCTGTGTGCGGTATCACTTCCTTGTGCCAGTAAATCAGTATATACATATCTGTGTGCGGTATCACTTCCGTGTGTCAGTAAATCAGTATATACATATCTGTGTGCGGTATCACTTCCTTGTGCCAGTAAATCAGTATATACATATCTGTGTGCGGTATCACTTCCTTGTGCCAGTAAATCAGTATATACATATCTGTGTGCGGTATCACTTCCTTGTGCCAGTAAATCAGTATATACATATCTGTGTGCGGTATCACTTCCTTGTGCCAGTAAATCAGTATATACATATCTGTGTGCGGTATCACTTCCTTGTGCCAGTAAATCAGTATATACATATCTGTGTGCGGTATTACTTCCTTGTGCCAGTAAATCAGTATATACATATCTGTGTGCGGTATCACTTCCTTGTGCCAGTAAATCAGTATATACATATCTGTGTGCGGTATTACTTCCTTGTGCTAGTAAATCAGTATATACATATCTGTGTGCGGCATCACTTCCTTGTGCCAGTAAATCAGTATATACATATCTGTGTGCGGTATCACTTCCTTGTGCCAGTAAATCAGTATATACATATCTGTGTGCGGTATCACTTCCTTGTGCCAGTAAATCAGTATATACATATCTGTGTGCGGTATCACTTCCTTGTGCCAGTAAATCAGTATATACATATCTGTGTGCTGTATCACTTCCTTGTGCCAGTAAATCAGTATATACATATCTGTGTGCGGCATTACTTCCTTGTGCCAGTAAATCAGTATATACATATCTGTGTGCTGTATCACTTCCTTGTGCCAGTAAATCAGTATATACATATCTGTGTGCTGTATCACTTCCTTGTGCCAGTAAATCAGTATATACATATCTGTGTGCGGTATCACTTCCTTGTGCCAGTAAATCAGTATATACATATCTGTGTGCGGTATCACTTCCTTGTGCCAGTAAATCAGTATATACATATCTGTGTGCGGCATCACTTCCTTGTGTCAGTAAATCAGTATATACATATCTGTGTGCGGCATCACTTCCTTGTGTCAGTAAATCAGTATATACATATCTGTGTGCGGTATTACTTCCTTGTGTCAGTAAATCAGTATATACATATCTGTGTGCGGTATCACTTCCTTGTGTCAGTAAATCAGTATATACATATCTGTGTGCGGTATTACTTCCTTGTGCCAGTAAATCAGTATATACATATCTGTGTGCGGTATTACTTCCTTGTGCCAGTAAATCAGTATATACATATCTGTGTGCGGTATCACTTCCTTGTGCCAGTAAATCAGTATATACATATCTGTGTGCGGTATTACTTCCTTGTGCCAGTAAATCAGTATATACATATCTGTGTGCGGTATTACTTCCTTGTGTCAGTAAATCAGTATATACATATCTGTGTGCGGTATCACTTCCTTGTGTCAGTAAATCAGTATATACATATCTGTGTGCGGTATCACTTCCTTGTGCCAGTAAATCAGTATATACATATCTGTGTGCGGCATTACTTCCTTGTGCCAGTAAATCAGTATATACATATCTGTGTGCGGCATTACTTCCTTGTGCCAGTAAATCAGTATATACATATCTGTGTGCTGTATTACTTCCTTGTGTCAGTAAATCAGTATATACATATCTGTGTGCGGCATCACTTCCTTGTGCCAGTAAATCAGTATATACATATCTGTGTGCGGTATCACTTCCTTGTGCCAGTAAATCAGTATATACATATCTGTGTGCGGCATTACTTCCTTGTGTCAGTAAATCAGTATATACATATCTGTGTGCGGCATTACTTCCTTGTGTCAGTAAATCAGTATATACATATCTGTGTGCGGTATTACTTCCTTGTGCCAGTAAATCAGTATATACATATCTGTGTGCGGCATTACTTCCTTGTGCCAGTAAATCAGTATATACATATCTGTGTGCGGCATTACTTCCTTGTGCCAGTAAATCAGTATATACATATCTGTGTGCGGTATCACTTCCTTGTGCCAGTAAATCAGTATATACATATCTGTGTGCGGTATCACTTCCTTGTGCCAGTAAATCAGTATATACATATCTGTGTGCGGTATCACTTCCTTGTGCCAGTAAATCAGTATATACATATCTGTGTGCGGCATACTTCCTTGTGCCAGTAAATCAGTATATACATATCTGTGTGCGGTATCACTTCCTTGTGCCAGTAAATCAGTATATACATATCTGTGTGCGGTATTACTTCCTTGTGCCAGTAAATCAGTATATACATATCTGTGTGCGGCATTACTTCCTTGTGCAGTAAATCAGTATATACATATCTGTGTGCGGCATTACTTCCTTGTGTCAGTAAATCAGTATATACATATCTGTGTGCGGCATCACTTCCTTGTGTCAGTAAATCAGTATATACATATCTGTGTGCGGTATTACTTCCTTGTGCCAGTAAATCAGTATATACATATCTGTGTGCGGTATCACTTCCTTGTGCCAGTAAATCAGTATATACATATCTGTGTGCGGCATTACTTCCTTGTGTCAGTAAATCAGTATATACATATCTGTGTGCGGTATCACTTCCTTGTGCCAGTAAATCAGTATATACATATCTGTGTGCGGTATCACTTCCTTGTGCCAGTAAATCAGTATATACATATCTGTGTGCGGTATCACTTCCTTGTGCCAGTAAATCAGTATATACATATCTGTGTGCGGCATCACTTCCTTGTGCCAGTAAATCAGTATATACATATCTGTGTGCGGTATCACTTCCTTGTGCCAGTAAATCAGTATATACATATCTGTGTGCGGCATCACTTCCTTGTGCCAGTAAATCAGTATATACATATCTGTGTGCGGTATCACTTCCTTGTGCCAGTAAATCAGTATATACATATCTGTGTGCGGTATCACTTCCTTGTGCCAGTAAATCAGTATATACATATCTGTGTGCGGCATTACTTCCTTGTGTCAGTAAATCAGTATATACATATCTGTGTGCAGTATCACTTCCTTGTGCCAGTAAATCAGTATATACATATCTGTGTGCGGCATCACTTCCTTGTGCCATTAAATCAGTATATACATATCTGTGTGCGGCATTACTTCCTTGTGCCAGTAAATCAGTGTATACATATCTGTGTGCGGTATCACTTCCTTGTGCCAGTAAATCAGCATATACATATCTGTGTGCGGCATTACTTCCTTGTGTCAGTAAATCAGTATATACATATCTGTGTGCGGTATTACTTCCTTGTGCCAGTAAATCAGTATATACATATCTGTGTGCGGTATCACTTCCTTGTGTCAGTAAATCAGTATATACATATCTGTGTGCGGTATCACTTCCTTGTGCCAGTAAATCAGTATATACATATCTGTGTGCGGCATTACTTCCTTGTGCCAGTAAATCAGTATATACATATCTGTGTGCGGTATCACTTCCTTGTGCCAGTAAATCAGTATATACATATCTGTGTGCGGTATTACTTCCTTGTGTCAGTAAATCAGTATATACATATCTGTGTGCGGTATTACTTCCTTGTGCCAGTAAATCAGTATATACATATCTGTGTGCGGTATCACTTCCTTGTGTCAGTAAATCAGTATATACATATCTGTGTGCGGTATCACTTCCTTGTGCCAGTAAATCAGTATATACATATCTGTGTGCGGTATCACTTCCTTGTGCCAGTAAATCAGTATATACATATCTGTGTGCGGCATCACTTCCTTGTGCCAGTAAATCAGTATATACATATCTGTGTGCGGTATCACTTCCTTGTGCCAGTAAATCAGTATATACATATCTGTGTGCGGTATCACTTCCTTGTGCCAGTAAATCAGTATATACATATCTGTGTGCGGCATCACTTCCTTGTGTCAGTAAATCAGTATATACATATCTGTGTGCGGTATCACTTCCTTGTGCCAGTAAATCAGTATATACATATCTGTGTGCGGTGTCACTTCCTTGTGCCAGTAAATCAGTATATACATATCTGTGTGCGGTATCACTTCCTTGTGCCAGTAAATCAGTATATACATATCTGTGTGCGGTATCACTTCCTTGTGTCAGTAAATCAGTATATACATATCTGTATGCGGCATCACTTCCTTGTGCCAGTAAATCAGTATATACATATCTGTATGCGGCATCACTTCCTTGTGCCAGTAAATCAGTATATACATATCTGTGTGCGGTATCACTTCCTTGTGCCAGTAAATCAGTATATACATATCTGTGTGCGGCATCACTTCCTTGTGCCAGTAAATCAGTATATACATATCTGTGTGCGGTATCACTTCCTTGTGTCAGTAAATCAGTATATACATATCTGTGTGCGGCATTACTTCCTTGTGTCAGTAAATCAGTATATACATATCTGTGTGCGGTATCACTTCCTTGTGTCAGTAAATCAGTATATACATATCTGTGTGCGGTATCACTTCCTTGTGCCAGTAAATCAGTATATACATATCTGTGTGCGGCATTACTTCCTTGTGTCAGTAAATCAGTATATACATATCTGTGTGCGGCATTACTTCCTTGTGCCAGTAAATCAGTATATACATATCTGTGTGCGGCATTACTTCCTTGTGTCAGTAAATCAGTATATACATATCTGTGTGCGGCATTACTTCCTTGTGTCAGTAAATCAGTATATACATATCTGTGTGCGGCATTACTTCCTTGTGCCAGTAAATCAGTATATACATATCTGTGTGCGGCATTACTTCCTTGTGCCAGTAAATCAGTATATACATATCTGTATGCGGTATTACTTCCTTGTGCCAGTAAATCAGTATATACATATCTGTGTGCGGTGTCACTTCCTTGTGCCAGTAAATAAGTATATACATATCTGTGTGCGGTATCACTTCCTTGTGCCAGTAAATAAGTATATACATATCTGTGTGCGGTATCACTTCCTTGTGCCAGTAAATCAGTATATACATATCTGTGTGCGGTATCACTTCCTTGTGCCAGTAAATCAGTATATACATATCTGTGTGCGGTATCACTTCCTTGTGTCAGTAAATCAGTATATACATATCTGTGTGCGGTATCACTTCCTTGTGTCAGTAAATCAGTATATACATATCTGTGTGCGGCATTACTTCCTTGTGTTAGTAAATCAGTATATACATATCTGTGTGCGGTATTACTTCCTTGTGCCAGTAAATCAGTATATACATATCTGTGTGCGGCATCACTTCCTTGTGCCAATAAATCAGTATATACATATGTGTGCGGTATCACTTCCTTGTGTCAGTAAATCAGTATATACATATCTGTGTGCGGCATTACTTCCTTGTGTCAGTAAATCAGTATATACATATCTGTGTGCGGTATTACTTCCTTGTGCCAGTAAATCAGTATATACATATCTGTGTGCGGTATCATTTCCTTGTGTCAGTAAATCAGTATATACATATCTGTGTGCGGTATCACTTCCTTGTGCCAGTAAATCAGTATATACATATCTGTGTGCGGTATTACTTCCTTGTGCCAGTAAATCAGTATATACATATCTGTGTGCGGTATCACTTCCTTGTGCCAGTAAATCAGTATATACATATCTGTGTGCGGTATCACTTCCTTGTGTCAGTAAATCAGTATATACATATCTGTGTGCGGTATTACTTCTTTGTGCTAGTAAATCAGTATATACATATCTGTGTGCGGTATCACTTCCTTGTGCCAGTAAATCAGTATATACATATCTGTGTGCGGTATCACTTCCTTGTGCCAGTAAATCAGTATATACATATCTGTGTGCGGTATCACTTCCTTGTGCCAGTAAATCAGTATATACATATCTGTGTGCGGTATAACTTCCTTGTGCCAGTAAATCAGTATATACATATCTGTGTGCGGTATAACTTCCTTGTGCCAGTAAATCAGTATATACATATCTGTGTGCGGTATCACTTCCTTGTGCCAGTAAATCAGTATATACATATCTGTGTGCGGTATCACTTCCTTGTGCCAGTAAATCAGTATATACATATCTGTGTGCGGCATTACTTCCTTGTGTCAATAAATCAGTATATACATATCTGTGTGCGGTATCACTTCCTTGTACCAGTAAATCAGTATATACATATCTGTGTGCGGCATTACTTCCTTGTGCCAGTAAATCAGTATATACATATCTGTGTGCGGTATCACTTCCTTGTGCCAGTAAATCAGTATATACATATCTGTGTGCGGTATCACTTCCTTGTGCCAGTAAATCAGTATATACATATCTGTGTGCGGTATCACTTCCTTGTGCCAGTAAATCAGTATATACATATCTGTATGCGGTATCACTTCCTTGTGCCAGTAAATCAGTATATACATATCTGTGTGCTGTATCACTTCCTTGTGCCAGTAAATCAGTATATACATATCTGTGTGCGGCATTACTTCCTTGTGCCAGTAAATCAGTATATACATATCTGTGTGCGGTATTACTTCCTTGTGCCAGTAAATCAGTATATACATCTGTGTGCGGTATCACTTCCTTGTGCCAGTAAATCAGTATATACATATCTGTGTGCGGCATCACTTCCTTGTGCCAGTAAATCAGTATATACATATCTGTGTGCGGCATCACTTCCTTGTGTCAGTAAATCAGTATATACATATCTGTGTGCGGTATCACTTCCTTGTGCCAGTAAATCAGTATATACATATCTGTGTGCGGCATTACTTCCTTGTGCCAGTAAATCAGTATATACATATCTGTGTGCGGTATCACTTCCTTGTGCCAGTAAATCAGTATATACATATCTGTGTGCGGTATCACTTCCTTGTGCCAGTAAATCAGTATATACATATCTGTGTGCGGTATCACTTCCTTGTGCCAGTAAATCAGTATATACATATCTGTATGCGGCATTACTTCCTTGTGTCAGTAAATCAGTATATACATATCTGTGTGTGGTATCACTTCCTTGTGCCAGTAAATCAGTATATACATATCTGTGTGCGGTATTACTTCCTTGTGCCAGTAAATCAGTATATACTTATCTGTGTGCGGCATCACTTCCTTGTGCCAGTAAATCAGTATATACATATCTGTGTGCGGTATCACTTCCTTGTGCCAGTAAATCAGTATATACATATCTGTGTGCGGTATCACTTCCTTGTGCCAGTAAATCAGTATATACATATCTGTGTGCGGTATCACTTCCTTGTGCCAGTAAATCAGTATATACATATCTGTGTGCGGCATTACTTCCTTGTGCCAGTAAATCAGTATATACATATCTGTGTGCGGTATCACTTCCTTGTGCCAGTAAATCAGTATATACATATCTGTGTGCGGTATCACTTCCTTGTGTCAGTAAATCAGTATATACATATCTGTGTGCGGCATCACTTCCTTGTGCCAGTAAATCAGTATATACATATCTGTGTGCGGTATTACTTCCTTGTGCCAGTAAATCAGTATATACATATCTGTGTGCGGTATTACTTCCTTGTGCCAGTAAATCAGTATATACATATCTGTGTGCGGCATTACTTCCTTGTGTCAGTAAATCAGTATATACATATCTGTGTGCGGTATCACTTCCTTGTGCCAGTAAATCAGTATATACATATCTGTGTGCTGTATTACTTCCTTGTGCCAGTAAATCAGTATATACATATCTGTGTGCGGCATTACTTCCTTGTGCCAGTAAATCAGTATATACATATCTGTGTGCGGTATCACTTCCTTGTGCCAGTAAATCAGTATATACATATCTGTGTGCGGTATCACTTCCTTGTGCCAGTAAATCAGTATATACATATCTGTGTGCGGTAGTCACTTCCTTGTGTCAGTAAATCAGTATATACATATCTGTGTGCGGTATCACTTCCTTGTGCCAGTAAATCAGTATATACATATCTGTGTGCGGCTATTACTTCCTTGTGTCAGTAAAATCAGTATATACATATCTGTGTGCGGCATTACTTCCTTGTGCCAGTAAATCAGTATATACATATCTGTGTGCGGTATCACTTCCTTGTGCCAGTAAATCAGTATATACATATCTGTGTGCGGTCATCACTTCCTTGTGCCAGTAAATCAGTATATACATATCTGTGTGCGGTATTCACTTCCTTGTGCCAGTAAATCAGTATATACATATCTGTGTGCGGCATTACTTCCTTGTGCCAGTAAATCAGTATATACATATCTGTGTGCGGCATTACTTCCTTGTGCCAGTAAATCAGTATATACATATCTGTGTGCGGCTATACTTCCTTGTGTCAGTAAATCAGTATATACATATCTGTGTGCGGCATTACTTCCTTGTGCCAGTAAATCAGTATATACATATCTGTGTGCGGCATCACTTCCTTGTGCCAGTAAATCAGTATATACATATCTGTGTGCGGTATTACTTCCTTGTGCCAGTAAATCAGTATATACATATCTGTGTGCGGTATTACTTCCTTGTGCCAGTAAATCAGTATATACATATCTGTGTGCGGTATTACTTCCTTGTGCCAGTAAATCAGTATATACATATCTGTGTGCGGCATCACTTCCTTGTGCAGTAAATCAGTATATACATATCTGTGTGCGGTATCACTTCCTTGTGCCAGTAAATCAGTATATACATATCTGTGTGCGGCATTACTTCCTTGTGTCAGTAAATCAGTATATACATATCTGTGTGCGGCATCACTTCCTTGTGTCCAGTAAATCAGTATATACATATCTGTGTGCGGTAATCACTTCCTTGTGGCCAGTAAATCAGTATATACATATCTGTGTGCGGTATCACTTCCTTCTGTGCCAGTAAATCAGTATATACATATCTGTGTGCGGTATCACTTCCTTGTGCCAGTAAATCAGTATATACATAACTGTGTGCGGTATCACTTTCCTTGTGCAGTAAATCAGTATATACATATCTTGTGTGCGGGTATCACTTCCTTGGGTCCAGTAAATCAGTATATACATATCTGTGTGCGGCTATCACTTCCTTGTTCCAGTAAATCAGTATATACATATCTGTGTGCGGTGTCACTTCCTTGTGCCAGTAAATCAGTTTATACATATCTGTGTGCGGTATTACTTCCTTGTGCCAGTAAATCAGTATATACATATCTGTGTGCGGTCATTACTTCTCTGTGCCAGTAAATCAGTATATACATATCTGTGTGCGGTGATCACTTCCTTGTGCCAGTAAATCAGTAATATACATATCTGTGTGCGGCATCACTTCCTTGTGCCAGTAAATCAGTATATACATATCTGTGTGCGGTATCACTTCCTTGTGTCAGCTAAATCAGTATATACATATCTGTGTGCGGTATACTCTTCCCTTTGTGCCAGTAAATCAGTATATACATATCTGTGTGCGGTATAACTTCCTTGTGCCAGTAAATCAGTATATACATATCTGTGTGCGGTATCACTTCCTTGTGCCAGTAAATCAGTATATACATATCTGTGTGCGGTATCACTTCCTTGTGCCAGTAAATCAGTATATACATTCTGTGTGCGGTATCACTTCCTTGTGCCAGTAAATCAGTATATACATATCTGTGTGCGGTATCACTTCCTTGTGCCAGTAAATCAGTATATACATATCTGTGTGCGGTAGTCTCTTCCTTGTGCCAGTAAATTCAGTATATACATATCTGTGTGCGGTAATACTTCCTTGTGCCAGTAAATCAGTATATACATATCTGTGTGCGGCATTACTTCCTTGTGCCAGTAAATCAGTATATACATATCTGTGTGCGGCATTACTTCCTTGTGCCAGTAAATCAGTATATACATATCTGTGTGCGGCATTACTTCCTTGTGTCAGTAAATCAGTATATACATATCTGTGTGCGGCATTACTTCCTTGTGCCAGTAAATCAGTATATACATATCTGTGTGCGGCATCACTTCCTTGTGTCAGTAAATCAGTATATACATATCTGTGTGCGGTATTACTTCCTTGTGCCAGTAAATCAGTATATACATATCTGTGTGCGGTATTACTTCCTTGTGCCAGTAAATCAGTATATACATATCTGTGTGCGGTATTACTTCCTTGTGCCAGTAAATCAGTATATACATATCTGTGTGCGGCATTACTTCCTTGTGTCAGTAAATCAGTATATACATATCTGTGTGCGGTATCACTTCCTTGTGCCAGTAAATCAGTATATACATATCTGTGTGCGGCATTACTTCCTTGTGTCAGTAAATCAGTATATACATATATGTGTGCGGTATCACTTCCTTGTGTCAGTAAATCAGTATATACATATCTGTGTGCGGTATCACTTCCTTGTGTCAGTAAATCAGTATATACATATCTGTGTGCGGCATCACTTCCTTGTGCCAGTAAATCAGTATATACATATCTGTATGCGGTATCACTTCCTTGTGCCAGTAAATCAGTATATACATATCTGTATGCGGTATCACTTCCTTGTGCCAGTAAATCAGTATATACATATCTGTGTGCGGTATTACTTCCTTGTGCCAGTAAATCAGTATATACATATCTGTGTGCGGTATTACTTCCTTGTGTCAGTAAATCAGTATATACATATCTGTGTGCGGTATTACTTCCTTGTGCCAGTAAATCAGTATATACATATCTGTGTGCGGTATCACTTCCTTGTGTCAGTAAATCAGTATATACATATCTGTGTGCGGCATTACTTCCTTGTGCCAGTAAATCAGTATATACATATCTGTGTGCGGTATTACTTCCTTGTGCCAGTAAATCAGTATATACATATCTGTGTGCGGTATCACTTCCTTGTGTCAGTAAATCAGTATATACATATCTGTGTGCGGTATCACTTCCTGTGCCAGTAAATCAGTATATACATATCTGTGTGCGGTATTACTTCCTTGTGTCAGTAAATCAGTATATACATATCTGTGTGCGGTATCACTTCCTTGTGTCAGTAAATCAGTATATACATATCTGTGTGCGGCATCACTTCCTTGTGCCAGTAAATCAGTATAATACATATCTGTGTGCGGCATTACTTCCTTGTGCCAGTAAATCAGTATATACATATCTGTGTGCGGTATTACTTCCTTGTGCCAGTAAATCAGTATATACATATCTGTGTGCGGTATCACTTCCTTGTGCCAGTAAATCAGTATATACATATCTGTGTGCGGTATTACTTCCTTGTGCCAGTAAATCAGTATATACATATCTGTGTGCTGTATCACTTCCTTGTGCCAGTAAATCAGTATATACATATCTGTGTGCGGCATTACTTCCTTGTGCCAGTAAATCAGTATATACATATCTGTGTGCGGTATCACTTCCTTGTGCCAGTAAATCAGTATATACATATCTGTGTGCGGTATCACTTCCTTGTGCCAGTAAATCAGTATATACATATCTGTGTGCGGTATCACTTCCTTGTGCCAGTAAATCAGTATATACATATCTGTGTGCGGTATCAACTTCCCTTGTGCCAGTAAATCAGTATATACATATCTGATGTGCGGTATCACTACCTGTTGCCAGTAAATCAGTATATACATATCTGTGTGCGGTATCACTTCCTTGTGCCAGTAAATCAGTATATACATATCTGTGGTGCGGGTATCACTTCCTTGTGCCAGTAAATCAGTATATACATATCTGTGTGCGGTTCACTTCCTTGTGCCAGTAAATCAGTATATACATATCTGTGTGCGGTATCACTTCTTGTGTTTGTTTTTCCAGGATCAATACACATAAGCTGTGTGCCGGTATCACTTCCTTGTGCCAGTAAATCAGTATATACCTATCTGTGTGCGGTATTACTTCCTTGTGCTAGTAAATCTGTATATACATATCTGAGTGCGGCATTACTACCTTGTGTCAGTAATTCAGATATACATATCTTGTGTGCGGCGTGACTTCCTTGTGTCCAGTAAATCAGTATATACATATCTGTGTGCGGTGTCACTTCCTTGTGCCGTAAATCAGTATATACATATCTGTGTGCGGTATCACTTCCTTGTGCCAGTAAATCAGTATATACATATCTGTGTGCGGCATTACTTCCTTGTGCAGTAAATCAGTATATACATATCTGTGTGCGGCATTACTTCCTTGTGCCAGTAAATCAGTATATACATATCTGTGTGCGGCATTACTTCCTTGTGCCAGTAAATCAGTATATACATCTCTGTGTGCGGTATCACTTCCTTGTGTCAGTAAATCAGTATATACATATCTGTGTGCGGCATTACTTCCTTGTGCCAGTAAATCAGTATATACATATCTGTGTGCGGTATCACTTCCTTGTGTCAGTAAATCAGTATATACATATCTGTGTGCGTATCACTTCCTTGTGCCAGTAAATCAGTATATACATATCTGTGTGCGGTATCACTTCCTTGTGCCAGTAAATCAGTATATACATATCTGTGTGCGGTATTACTTCCTTGTGCCAGTAAATCAGTATATACATATCTGTGTGCGTAATCACTTCCTTGTGCCAGTAAATCAGTATATACATATCTGTGTGCGGTATCACTTCCTTGTGCCAGTAAATCAGTATATACATATCTGTGTGCGGTATCACTTCCTTGTGCCAGTAAATCAGTATATACATATCTGTGTGCGGTATTACTTCCTTGTGCCAGTAAATCAGTATATACAGATCTGTGTGCGTTATCACTTCCTTGTGTCAGTAAATCAGTATATACATATCTGTGTGCGGCATTACTTCCTTGTGTCAGTAAATCAGTATATACATATCTGTGTGCGGTATCACTTCCTTGTGTCAGTAAATCAGTATATACATATCTGTGTGCGGTATCACTTCCTTGTGCCAGTAAATCAGT
The DNA here is from genome assembly GCF_027579735.1 of Bombina bombina. Classification (NCBI taxonomy): domain Eukaryota; kingdom Metazoa; phylum Chordata; class Amphibia; order Anura; family Bombinatoridae; genus Bombina; species Bombina bombina. The sequence goes on along the minus strand of NC_069507.1, from coordinate 20,001,741 downwards.
ATATACATATCTGTGTGCGGTATTACTTCCTTGTGCCAGTAAATCAGTATATACATATCTGTGTGCGGTATCACTTCCTTGTGCCAGTAAATCAGTATATACATATCTGTGTGCGGTATCACTTCCTTGTGCCAGTAAATCAGTATATACATATCTGTGTGCGGCATTACTTCCTTGTGTCAGTAAATCAGTATATACATATCTGTGTGCGGTATCACTTCCTTGTGCCAGTAAATCAGTATATACATATCTGTATGCGGTATTACTTCCTTGTGCCAGTAAATCAGTATATACATATCTGTGTGCGGTATTACTTCCTTGTGCCAGTAAATCAGTATATACATATCTGTATGCGGTATTACTTCCTTGTGCCAGTAAATCAGTATATACATATCTGTATGCGGTATTACTTCCTTGTGCCAGTAAATCAGTATATACATATCTGTGTGCGGCATTACTTCCTTGTGCCAGTAAATCAGTATATACATATCTGTGTGCGGTATTACTTCCTTGTGCCAGTAAATCAGTATATACATATCTGTGTGCGGTATCACTTCCTTGTGCCAGTAAATCAGTATATACATATCTGTGTGCGGTATCACTTCCTTGTGCCAGTAAATCAGTATATACATATCTGTGTGCGGTATCACTTCCTTGTGCCAGTAAATCAGTATATACATATCTGTGTGCGGTATCACTTCCTTGTGTCAGTAAATCAGTATATACATATCTGTGTGCGGTATCACTTCCTTGTGTCAGTAAATCAGTATATACATATCTGTGTGCGGTATCACTTCCTTGTGCCAGTAAATCAGTATATACATATCTGTGTGCGGCATTACTTCCTTGTGCCAGTAAATCAGTATATACATATCTGTGTGCGGTATTACTTCCTTGTGCCAGTAAATCAGTATATACATATCTGTGTGCGGTATTACTTCCTTGTGCCAGTAAATCAGTATATACATATCTGTGTGCGGCATTACTTCCTTGTGCCAGTAAATCAGTATATACATATCTGTGTGCGGTATCACTTCCTTGTGCCAGTAAATCAGTATATACATATCTGTGTGCGGTATCACTTCCTTGTGTCAGTAAATCAGTATATACATATCTGTGTGCGGTATCACTTCCTTGTGCCAGTAAATCAGTATATACATATCTGTGTGCGGTATCACTTCCTTGTGCCAGTAAATCAGTATATACATATCTGTGTGCGGTATCACTTCCTTGTGCCAGTAAATCAGTATATACATATCTGTGTGCGGTATCACTTCCTTGTGTCAGTAAATCAGTATATACATATCTGTATGCGGTATTACTTCCTTGTGCCAGTAAATCAGTATATACATATCTGTATGCGGTATAACTTCCTTGTGCCAGTAAATCAGTATATACATATCTGTGTGCGGTATCACTTCCTTGTGCCAGTAAATCAGTATATACATATCTGTGTGCGGTATCACTTCCTTGTGCCAGTAAATCAGTATATACATATCTGTGTGCGGTATTACTTCCTTGTGCCAGTAAATCAGTATATACATATCTGTGTGCGGTATCACTTCCTTGTGCCAGTAAATCAGTATATACATATCTGTGTGCGGTATCACTTCCTTGTGTCAGTAAATCAGTATATACATATCTGTGTGCGGTATCACTTCCTTGTGCCAGTAAATCAGTATATACATATCTGTGTGCGGTATCACTTCCTTGTGCCAGTAAATCAGTATATACATATCTGTGTGCGGTATACTTCCTTGTGCCAGTAAATCAGTATATACATATCTGTGTGCGGTATCACTTCCTTGTGTCAGTAAATCAGTATATACATATCTGTGTGCGGTATCACTTCCTTGTGCCAGTAAATCAGTATATACATATCTGTGTGCGGTATCACTTCCTTGTGCCAGTAAATCAGTATATACATATCTGTGTGCGGTATTACTTCCTTGTGCCAGTAAATCAGTATATACATATCTGTGTGCGGTATTACTTCCTTGTGTCAGTAAATCAGTATATACATATCTGTGTGCGGTATCACTTCCTTGTGGCAGTAAATCAGTATATACATATCTGTGTGCGGTATCACTTCCTTGTGCCAGTAAATCAGTATATACATATCTGTGTGCGGTATCACTTCCTTGTGCCAGTAAATCAGTATATACATATCTGTGTGCGGTATCACTTCCTTGTGCCAGTAAATCAGTATATACATATCTGTGTGCGGTTATCACTTCCTTGTGCCAGTAAATCAGTATATACATATCTGTGTGCGGTATCACTTCCTTGTGCCAGTAAATCAGTATATACATATCTGTGTGCGGCATTACTTCCTTGTGTCAGTAAATCAGTATATACATATCTGTGTGCGGTATTACTTCCTTGTGCCAGTAAATCAGTATATACATATCTGTGTGCGGTATTACTTCCTTGTGCCAGTAAATCAATATATACATATCTGTGTGCGGTATCACTTCCTTGTGCCAGTAAATCAGTATATACATATCTGTGTGCGGTATCACTTCCTTGTGCCAGTAAATCAGTATATACATATCTGTGTGCGGCATTACTTCCTTGTGTCAGTAAATCAGTATATACATATCTGTGTGCGGTATCACTTCCTTGTGTCAGTAAATCAGTATATACATATCTGTGTGCGGTATCACTTCCTTGTGCCAGTAAATCAGTATATACATATCTGTGTGCGGCATTACTTCCTTGTGCCAGTAAATCAGTATATACATATCTGTGTGCGGTATCACTTCCTTGTGCCAGTAAATCAGTATATTACATATCTGTGTGCGGTATCACTTCCTTGTGCCAGTAAATCAGTATATACATATCTGTGTGCGGTATCTACTTCCTTGTGCTAGTAAATCAGTATATACATATCTGTGTGCGGTATCACTTCCTTGTGCCAGTAAATCAGTATATACATATCTGTGTGCGGTATCACTTCCTTGTGCCAGTAAATCAGTATATACATATCTGTGTGCGGTATCACTTCCTTGTGCCAGTAAATCAGTATATACATATCTGTGTGCGGTATTCACTTCCTTGTGCCAGTAAATCAGTATATACATATCTGTGTGCGGTATCACTTCCTTGTGTCAGTAAATCAGTATATACATATCTGTGTGCGGCATTACTTCCTTGTGCCAGTAAATCAGTATATACATATCTGTGTGCGGTATCACTTCCTTGTGCCAGTAAATCAGTATATACATATCTGTGTGCGGTATCACTTCCTTGTGCCAGTAAATCAGTATATACATATCTGTGTGCGGTATCACTTCCTTGTGCCAGTAAATCAGTATATACATATCTGTGTGCGGCATTACTTCCTTGTGTCAGTAAATCAGTATATACATATCTGTGTGCGGTATTACTTCCTTGTGCCAGTAAATCAGTATATACATATCTGTATGCGGCATTACTTCCTTGTGCCAGTAAATCAGTATATACATATCTGTGTGCGGTATCACTTCCTTGCGTCAGTAAATCAGTATATACATATCTGTGTGCGGTATCACTTCCTTGTGTCAGTAAATCAGTATATACATATCTGTGTGCGGTATTACTTCCTTGTGTCAGTAAATCAGTATATACATATCTGTGTGCGGCATTACTTCCTTGTGCCAGTAAATCAGTATATACATATCTGTGTGCGGTATCACTTCCTTGTGTCAGTAAATCAGTATATACATATCTGTGTGCGGTATTACTTCCTTGTGTCAGTAAATCAGTATATACATATCTGTGTGCGGTATTACTTCCTTGTGTCAGTAAATCAGTATATACATATCTGTGTGCGGTATCACTTCCTTGTGCCAGTAAATCAGTATATACATATCTGTGTGCGGTGTCACTTCCTTGTGTCAGTAAATCAGTATATACATATCTGTGTGCGGTATTACTTCCTTGTGCCAGTAAATCAGTATATACATATCTGTGTGCGGTATCACTTCCTTGTGTCAGTAAATCAGTATATACATATCTGTGTGCGGCATCTACTTCCTTGTGCCAGTAAAATCAGTAATACATATCTGTGTGCGGTATCACTTCCTTGTGCCAGTAAATCAGTATATACATATCTGTGTGCGGTATAACTTCCTTGTGCCAGTAAATCAGTATATACATATCTGTGTGCGGTATTACTTCCTTGTGCCAGTAAATCAGTATATACATATCTGTGTGCGGTATCACTTCCTTGTGTCAGTAAATCAGTATATACATATCTGTGTGCGGCATCACTTCCTTGTGCCAGTAAATCAGTATATACATATCTGTGTGCGGTATCACTTCCTTGTGCCAGTAAATCAGTATATACATATCTGTGTGCGGTATTCACTTCCTTGTGCCAGTAAATCAGTATATACATATCTGTGTGCGGTATCACTTCCTTGTGCCAGTAAATCAGTATATACATATCTGTGTGCGGTATCACTTCCTTGTGTCAGTAAATCAGTATATACATATCTGTGTGCGGTATCACTTCCTTGTGCCAGTAAATCAGTATATACATATCTGTGTGCGGTATCACTTCCTTGTGCCAGTAAATCAGTATATACATATCTGTGTGCGGTATCACTTCCTTGTGCCAGTAAATCAGTATATACATATCTGTGTGCGGTATTACTTCCTTGTGCCAGTAAATCAGTATATACATATCTGTGTGCGGCATTACTTCCTTGTGCCAGTAAATCAGTATATACATATCTGTGTGCGGCATTACTTCCTTGTGTCAGTAAATCAGTATATACATATCTGTGTGCGGTATTACTTCCTTGTGCCAGTAAATCAGTATATACATATCTGTGTGCGGCATCACTTCCTTGTGCCAGTAAATCAGTATATACATATCTGTGTGCGGTATCTCTTCCTTGTGCATTAAATCAGTATATACATATCTGTGTGCGGTATCACTTCCTTGTGCCAGTAAATCAGTATATACATATCTGTGTGCGGTATCACTTCCTTGTGCCAGTAAATCAGTATATACATATCTGTGTGCGGTATCACTTCCTTGTGCCAGTAAATCAGTATATACATATCTGTGTGCGGTATCACTTCCTTGTGCCAGTAAATCAGTATATACATATCTGTGTGCGGTATCACTTCCTTGTGCCAGTAAATCAGTATATACATATCTGTGTGCGGCATCACTTCCTTGTGCCAGTAAATCAGTATATACATATCTGTGTGCGGTATCACTTCCTTGTGCCAGTAAATCAGTATATACATATCTGTGTGCGGTATTCACTTCCTTGTGCCAGTAAATCAGTATATACATATCTGTGTGCGGTATCACTTCCTTGTGCCAGTAAATCAGTATATACATATCTGTGTGCGGTATCACTTCCTTGTGTCAGTAAATCAGTATATACATATCTGTGTGCGGTATACTTCCTTGTGCTCAGTAAATCAGTATATACATATCTGTGTGCGGCATCACTTCCTTGTGCCAGTAAATCAGTATATACATATCTGTGTGCGGTATTCACTTCCTTGTGCCAGTAAATCAGTATATACATATCTGTGTGCGGTATCACTTCCTTGTGCCAGTAAATCAGTATATACATATCTGTGTGCGGCATATTACTTCCTTGTGCCAGTAAATCAGTATATACATATCTGTGTGCGGTATCACTTCCTTGTGCCAGTAAATCAGTATATACATATCTGTGTGCGGTATTCACTTCCTTGTGCCAGTAAATCAGTATATACATATCTGTGTGCGGTATCTACTTCCTTGTGCCAGTAAATCAGTATATACATATCTGTGTGCGGTATCACTTCCTTGTGTCAGTAAATCAGTATATACATATCTGTGTGCGGTATCACTTCCTTGTGTCAGTAAATCAGTATATACATATCTGTGTGCGGTCATCAACTTCCTTGTGTCAGTAAATCAGTATATACATATCTGTGTGCGGTATAACTTCCTTGTGTCCAGTAAATCAGTATATACATATCTGTGTGCGGTATCACTTCCTTGTGCCAGTAAATCAGTATATACATATCTGTGTGCGGCATCACTTCCTGTGCCAGTAAATCAGTATATACATATCTGTGTGCGGCATTACTTCCTTGTGCCAGTAAATCAGTATATACATATCTGTGTGCTGGCATCACTTCCTTGTGCCAGTAAATCAGTATATACATATCTGTGTGCGGGATTACTTCCTTGTGTCCAGTAAATCAGTATATACATATCTGTGTGCGGCATTACTTCCTTGTGCCAGTAAATCAGTATATACATATCTGTGTGCTGGTATCACTTCCTTGTGCCAGTAAATCAGTATATACATATCTGTGTGCGGTATCACTTCCTTGTGCCAGTAAATCAGTATATACATATCTGTGTGCGGTATCACTTCCTTGTGCCAGTAAATCAGTATATACATATCTGTGTGCGGTATCACTTCCTTGTGCCAGTAAATCAGTATATACATATCTGTGTGCGGTATCACTTCCTTGTGCCAGTAAATCAGTATATACATATCTGTGTGCGGTATCACTTCCTTGTGCCAGTAAATCAGTATATACATATCTGTGTGCGGTATCACTTCCTTGTGCCAGTAAATCAGTATATACATATCTGTGTGCGGCTATCACTTCCTTGTGCCAGTAAATCAGTATATACATATCTGTGTGCGGTATCACTTCCTTGTGTCAGTAAATCAGTATATACATATCTGTGTGCGGTATCACTTCCTTGTGCTCAGTAAATCAGTATATACATATCTGTGTGCGGTATCACTTCCTTGTGTCAGTAAATCAGTATATACATATCTGTGTGCGGTATCACTTCCTTGTGTCAGTAAATCAGTATATACATATCTGTGTGCGGTATCACTTCCTTGTGCCAGTAAATCAGTATATACATATCTGTGTGCGGTATCACTTCCTTGTGCCAGTAAATCAGTATATACATATCTGTGTGCGGTATCACTTCCTTGTGCCAGTAAATCAGTATATACATATCTGTGTGCGGCATCACTTCCTTGTGCCAGTAAATCAGTATATACATATCTGTGTGCGGCATTACTTCCTTGTGTCAGTAAATCAGTATATACATATCTGTGTGCGGTATCACTTCCTTGTGCCAGTAAATCAGTATATACATATCTGTGTGCGGTATCACTTCCTTGTGCCAGTAAATCAGTATATACATATCTGTGTGCGGTATCACTTCCTTGTGCCAGTAAATCAGTATATACATATCTGTGTGCGGTATCACTTCCTTGTGCCAGTAAATCAGTATATACATATCTGTGTGCGGTATCACTTCCTTGTGCCAGTAAATCAGTATATACATATCTGTGTGCGGTATCACTTCCTTGTGCCAGTAAATCAGTATATACATATCTGTGTGCGGTATCACTTCCTTGTGCCAGTAAATCAGTATATACATATCTGTGTGCGGTATTACTTCCTTGTGCAGTAAATCAGTATATACATATCTGTGTGCGGTATCACTTCCTTGTGCCAGTAAATCAGTATATACATATCTGTGTGCGGTATCACTTCCTTGTGTCAGTAAATCAGTATATACATATCTGTGTGCGGCATCACTTCCTTGTGTCAGTAAATCAGTATATACATATCTGTGTGCGGCATTACTTCCTTGTATCAGTAAATCAGTATATACATATCTGTGTGCGGTATCACTTCCTTGTGTCAGTAAATCAGTATATACATATCTGTGTGCGGCATCACTTCCTTGTGTCAGTAAATCAGTATATACATATCTGTGTGCGGTATCACTTCCTTGTGTCAGTAAATCAGTATATACATATCTGTGTGCGGTATCACTTCCTTGTGTCAGTAAATCAGTATATACATATCTGTGTGCGGTATCACTTCCTTGTGCCAGTAAATCAGTATATACATATCTGTGTGCGGTATCACTTCCTTGTGTCAGTAAATCAGTATATACATATCTGTGTGCGGTATCACTTCCTTGTGCCAGTAAATCAGTATATACATATCTGTGTGCGGCATTACTTCCTTGTGCCAGTAAATCAGTATATACATATCTGTGTGCGGCATTACTTCCTTGTGCCAGTAAATCAGTATATACATATCTGTGTGCGGCATTACTTCCTTGTGCCAGTAAATCAGTATATACATATCTGTGTGCGGCATTACTTCCTTGTGCCAGTAAATCAGTATATACATATCTGTGTGCGGTATCACTTCCTTGTGTCAGTAAATCAGTATATACATATCTGTGTGCGGTATCACTTCCTTGTGCCAGTAAATCAGTATATACATATCTGTGTGCGGTATTACTTCCTTGTGCCAGTAAATCAGTATATACATATCTGTGTGCGGTATCACTTCCTTGTGCCAGTAAATCAGTATATACATATCTGTGTGCGGCATTACTTCCTTGTGCCAGTAAATCAGTATATACATATCTGTGTGCGGTATCACTTCCTTGTGTCAGTAAATCAGTATATACATATCTGTGTGCGGCATTACTTCCTTGTGTCAGTAAATCAGTATATACATATCTGTGTGCGGCATCACTTCCTTGTGCCAGTAAATCAGTATATACATATCTGTATGCGGTATTACTTCCTTGTGCCAGTAAATCAGTATATACATATCTGTGTGCGGTATCACTTCCTTGTGTCAGTAAATCAGTATATACATATCTGTGTGCGGCATTACTTCCTTGTGTCAGTAAATCAGTATATACATATCTGTGTGCGGCATCACTTCCTTGTGCCAGTAAATCAGTATATACATATCTGTGTGCGGTATCACTTCCTTGTGTCAGTAAATCAGTATATACATATCTGTGTGCGGTATCACTTCCTTGTGTCAGTAAATCAGTATATACATATCTGTGTGCGGCATTACTTCCTTGTGTCAGTAAATCAGTATATACATATCTGTGTGCGGCTATCACTTCCTTGTGCCAGTAAATCAGTATATACATATCTGTGTGCGGTATCACTTCCTTGTGCCAGTAAATCAGTATATACATATCTGTGTGCGGTATCACTTCCTTGTGTCAGTAAATCAGTATATACATATCTGTATGCGGTATTACTTCCTTGTGCCAGTAAATCAGTATATACATATCTGTGTGCGGTATCACTTCCTTGTGTCAGTAAATCAGTATATACATATCTGTGTGCGGCATTACTTCCTTGTGTCAGTAAATCAGTATATACATATCTGTGTGCGCATTACTTCCTTGTGTCCAGTAAATCAGTATATACATATCTGTGTGCGGTATCACTTCCTTGTGCCAGTAAATCAGTATATACATATCTGTGTGCGGTATCACTTCCTTGTGTCAGTAAATCAGTATATACATATCTGTGTGCGGTATCACTTCCTTGTGCCAGTAAATCAGTATATACATATCTGTGTGCGGCATTACTTCCTTGTGCCAGTAAATCAGTATATACATATCTGTGTGCGGTATTACTTCCTTGTGCCAGTAAATCAGTATATACATATCTGTGTGCGGCATCACTTCCTTGTGCCAGTAAATCAGTATATACATATCTGTGTGCGGCATTACTTCCTTGTGTCAGTAAATCAGTATATACATATCTGTGTGCGGTATCACTTCCTTGTGCCAGTAAATCAGTATATACATATCTGTGTGCGGTATCACTTCCTTGTGTCAGTAAATCAGTATATACATATCTGTGTGCGGCATTACTTCCTTGTGTCAGTAAATCAGTATATACATATCTGTGTGCGGTATCACTTCCTTGTGTCAGTAAATCAGTATATACATAGGCTTACCATAATTTTTAGAGGTGAAACTGGGACCACCTGGTGCGGTGCCAGTGGGGGTGTGGTCAGGAGCGTGGTCAAGGGTGTGTGGCAATTACTGGTCCTTTTAAAGTAGTAGCTTTTATGTGTGTAATGTTTTGTGGATCCTCTACCCTTCCTCAGTCAAACAAGTGAATCACACAGTTTAAATAGACCATAACACCACCCCCTAGTTAAAAAGGCACCATTATGTTGTCATGGCAAATAAATCATTAATCTAAATCTCAGTTTCTAAATAATGCCAAACATCAAGCATAATTATCACTTTCATAATTATCAATTTCACAATGTAATATCTGCAGAGTAATATGTGTTTTATGTGTCTAATTAAGGAACAGAGCCAAATACTGGTAAGGCATAAATACAATATTGAATGACAGTAAAAAAGAAACATGTACCTGCTAAAGCTGTTTAAGAGGCTACTCTATACCATAATGCAGGAAGATTATAGCCAAAATGCTATCCTGCATGAAGTAAAGCAAGATCCAGGCCAAAAATCCTTCCTGTCTGTGCTTCCTAGTCAGACCCATATGATTCCCCTAAAGGTGTATTACCAGCAATGTCACCAGGGATGGGGGGGTGTTAAATTCTTAGAAAAATAAACCAAGTAGTACTACAAAATTAAAAAAAAACCTATGCTGCTCACTCAGCCTGTATTACTGAATGTAAACTTTGAAGGAAGCAGGGCTGTATGTAACAAAGTACCAGCATCCAAATATGCTGGAGAGCCACAGTCAAGTCATTTTGAATAATGTGTCTGGGAAACCCGGACACATGATTTGAAACCTGGAGGTGGCAACCCTACTGGGACAGAATGAACAACTGGGTGGGACACTGGGACAGCGCATCCAAACCGGGACAATCCCAGTAAAAGTGGGACTTCTGGTAAGCCTATATATACATATCTGTGTGCGGTATCACTTCCTTGTGCCAGTAAATCAGTATATACATATCTGTGTGCGGCATTACTTCCTTGTGCCAGTAAATCAGTATATACATATCTGTGTGCGGCATTACTTCCTTGTGCCAGTAAATCAGTATATACTGAGATCTTTACAAATTATCTGACTACAAGAAAACAAAGTTGCTACATTTAAATAAGTTTAGGCTTTTTATTTTCTATGATCAGACCTAACCCTCATGTCCAACAAACTAAACACAAATTTGCTTTGTCCCTGATCTATCACTTGACTGGAACTGAGAAATGCTGGGTCCTTTTGTTTGTAAAATGTTCTTCCTATTAAAGGGACAGTCTACACCAGAATGGTTATTGTTTTAAAAGATAGATAATCCCTTTATTACCCATTCCCTAAATTTTCATAACCAACACTGTTATATTAATACACTTTTTATCTCTTTGATTCCCTTTTATCTAAGCCTCTGCAGACTGCCCCCTTATTTCAGTTCTTTTGACAGACTTGCATTTTAGCCAATCAGTGCTGACTCCTAGGTAACTTCACGGGCATGAGCACAATGTTATCTATATGACACACATGAACTAACACCCTCTAGTGGTAAAAAACTGTCAAAATGCATTCATATAAGATGCTGCCTTCAAGGGCTACAAAATTAGCATATGAACCTCCTAGGTTTAGCTTTCAACTAAGAGTACCAAAAGAACAAAGCAAAATTGGTGATAAAAGTAAATTGGAAAGTTGTTTTAAAATTACATTTCCTATCTGAATCATAAGTTTATTTTGAACTAGACTGTCCTTTTAATGTATTTCCAAAGGTCCATTATATCTGAAGGAAAGTATTTAATTGTATACAAATAGCTTCTTTACCTTTATTGTTTCTTTTTAAATAGATGTTTTGCCTGTTAAGCCGCCACCTATACTGAAATTTTAATACTGTAGTATTGGGTAAGTAAATAGGAGCCAGCAGAAGAAATCACACTCCCAGTGGGAGAGATAAGTACTGAAATGTTATTAGTTCTCTAGCTAGGTACTGTTTTTTGTATACAGACAGAGATAAGATCTGGAAGCCTGTATGTGTATACAAAGTGATAAGAGAAGGCATCTCTCCCTATAGGCTCAGCCCAACTGCTTTTTCATATACAAAAATGACCCGAAGGATCAGTTTCCTTTCATTCCTTTTATACTCTGCAGTTGGTATTTTACAGTACTTCCCTTTAAACCTGGGGTTATGCACACAGCACATTTCTTCTCTTGTTTTGCAATCTACAAACTAGTAGACAAATCTAGTTTATTTTCCAGTATCTGTCCCCAAACATATAGGGCCCAATCCGATATGCAGCGTCGCCCGCTGGTTTGGTATCACATATACGGCATAACCTAGAAGTTACGCTTGTATATTTCTGCCTTCGGCCGTAGTTTTTTGGCCCAAAGACAGGTATACCAAACCCGCGCAGTTTGGTATCCAATATACAGCGTAAGGACTTACGTGGCGAAAATGGAGAAATCTTACTCCATTTTCACCTCGCCGCAAATTGCAGGCGTAGTAAGCCTTACGCTGAGTATTGGAGCCCCGTAACTCCCTAAACTACCTGCAAAATAAAACCTAACACCTAACGCATGCGCAATGTCTATCTACCTGTCAACCGCAATCCCCCGCCGCAATCTCTAATAAAGTGTTTAACCCCTAAACCGCCGCTCCCGGACCCCGCCGTCACCTACATTAAATGTCTAACGCCCTAATGTGATCCCCCTACACCGCTGCACACCTACATTAAAATTATTAACCCCTAATGTAATCCCCCTACACCGCCGCCACCTCTATTAAAATTATTACCCCCTAATGTGAGCCCCCAACCCCGCCGCCACCTATTTTAACTACATTACCCCCTAATCTAATCCCCCTACCCCGCCGTCACCTATATTAAAATGATTAACCCCTAATCTAATCCCCCTACCCCGCCGCCACCTATTTTAAAATGATTAACCCCTAATCTAATCCCCCTACCCCGCTGCCACCTATAATAAATGTATTACCCCCTAAAATACTAAAATGTCCCTACCCTAAACTAAATTACAAATAGCCCTGAAAAGGGCCTTTTGCGGGAAATTGCCCCAAAGTAACCAGCTCTATTACCAGCCCTTAAAAGGGCCTTTTGCGGGGCATTGTCCCAAAGTAATCAGCTCTTTTACCTGTAATCTGACCCCCCTACACCGCCGCCACCTATATTAAATATATTAACCCCTAATCTAATCCCCCTACACCGCCGCCACCTATATTAAATATATTAACCCCTAATCTGACCCCCCTACACCGCCGCCACCTATATTAACCCTAATTATATTAGGGTTAATATAGTTATTATATTATATATATTAACTATATTAACCCTAACACCCCTAACTTAATTATTATTGCAATAAATCTATAATATCTAAATAATATTAATCTTATTAACTAAAATATTCCTATTTAAAACTAAATACTTACCTATAAAATAAACCCTAAGATAGCTACAATATAACTATTAATTACATTGTAGCTATTTTAGGGTTTATATTTATTTTACAGGTAACTTGGTATTTATTTTAACTAGGTACAATAGCTATTAAATAGTTAATAACTATTTAATAGCTACCTAGTTAAAATAATTACCAATTTACCTGTAAAATAAATCCTAACCTAAGTTACAAATACACCTACACTATCAATAAATTAAATAAACTACAATTATCTAAACTAAAATATAATTAAATACACTAAACTAAATTACAAAAAACAAACACTAAATTACAAAAAATAAAAAAAGATTACAAGAATTTTAAGCTAATTACACCTAATCTAAGCCCCCTAATAAAATAACAAAGCCCCCCAAAATAAAAAATGTCCCTACCCTAAACTAAATTACAAAAAGTAATCAGCTCTATTACCAGCCCTTAAAAGGGCCTTTCTTTCATGTAATTAGCAAGAGTCCATGAGCTAGTGACGTATGGGATATACATTCCTACCAGGAGGGGCAAAGTTTCCCAAACCTCAAAATGCCTATAAATCCACCCCTCACCACACCCACAATTCAGTTTTACAAACTTTGCCTCCGATGGAGGTGGTGAAGTAAGTTTGTGCTAGATTCTACGTTGATATGCGCTCCGCAGCAAGTTGGAGCCCGGTTTTCCTCTCAGCGTGCAGTGGATGTCAGAGGGATGTGAGGAGAGTATTGCCTATTTGAATGCAGTGATCTCCTTCTAAGGGGTCTATTTCATAGGTTCTCTGTTATCGGTCGTAGAGATTCATCTCTTACCTCCCTTTTCAGATCGACGATATACTCTTATATATACCATTACCTCTGCTGATTCTCGTTTCAGTACTGGTTTGGCTATCTGCTATATGTAGATGAGTGTCCTGGGGTAAGTAAGTCTTATTTTCTGTGACACTCCAAGCTATGGTTGGGCACTTTATTTATAAAGTTCTAAATATATGTATTCAAACATTTATTTGCCTTGACTCAGAATGTTCAACTTTCCTTATTTTCAAACAGTCAGTTTCATATTTGGGATAATGCATTTTAATTTAACATTTTTCTTACCTTAAAATTTGACTTTTTCCCTGTGGGCTGTTAGGCTCGCGGTGGCTGAAAATGCTTCATTTTATTGCGTCATTCTTGGCGCAGACTTTTTTGGCGCAAAAATTCTATTTCCGTTTCCGGCGTCATACGTGTCGCCAGAAGTTGCGTCATTTTTTGATGTTATTTTGCGCCAAAAATGTCGGCGTTCCGGATGTGGCGTCATTTTTGGCGCCAAAAAGCATTTAGGCGCCAAATAATGTGGGCGTCTTATTTGGCGCGAAAAAATATGGGCGTCACTTTTGTCTCCACATTATTTAAGTCTCATTTTTTATTGCTTCTGGTTGCTAGAAGCTTGTTCTTTGGCATTTTTTCCCATTCCTGAAACTGTCATTTAAGGAATTTGATCAATTTTGCTTTATATATATGTTGTTTTTTCTCTTACATATTGCAAGATGTCTCACGTTGCATCTGAGTCAGAAGATACTACAGGAAAATCGCTGTCAAGTGCTGAATCTACCAAAGCTAAGTGTATCTGCTGTAAACTTTTGGTAGCTATTCCTCCAGCTGTTGTTTGTATTGATTGTCATGACAAACTTGTTAAAGCAGATAATATTTCCTTTAGTAAAGTACCATTGCCTGTTGCAGTTCCTTCAACATCTAAGGTGCAGAATGTTCCTGATAATATAAGAGATTTTGTTTCAGAATCCATAAAGAAGGCTATGTCTGTTATTTCTCCTTCTAGTAAACGTAAAAAATCTTTTAAAACTTCTCTCCCTACAGATGAATTTTTAACTGAACATCATCATTCTGATTCTGATGATTCCTCTGGTTCAGAGGATTCTGTCTCAGAGGTTGATGCTGATAAATCTTCATATTTATTTAAAATGGAATTTATTCGTTCTTTACTTAAAGAAGTACTAATTGCTTTAGAAATAGAGGATTCTGGTCCTCTTGATACTAATTCTAAACGTTTAGATAAGGTATTTAAAGCTCCTGTGGTTATTCCAGAAGTTTTTCCTGTTCCTAATGCTATTTCTGCAGTAATTTCCAAAGAATGGGATAATTTGGGTAATTCATTTACTCCTTCTAAACGTTTTAAGCAATTATATCCTGTGCCGTCTGACAGATTAGAATTTTGGGACAAGATCCCTAAAGTTGATGGGGCTATTTCTACCCTTGCTAAACGTACTACTATTCCTACGTCAGATGGTACTTCGTTTAAGGATCCTCTAGATAGGAAAATTGAGTCCTTTCTAAGAAAAGCTTATCTGTGTTCAGGTAATCTTCTTAGACCTGCTATATCTTTGGCTGATGTTGCTGCAGCTTCAACTTTTTGGTTGGAAACTTTAGCGCAACAAGTAACACATTGTGATTCTCATGATATTATTCTTCTTCTTCAGCATGCTAATAATTTTATCTGTGATGCCATTTTTGATATTATCAGAGTTGATGTCAGGTTTATGTCTCTAGCTATTTTAGCTAGAAGAGCTTTATGGCTTAAAACTTGGAATGCTGATATGGCTTCTAAATCAACTTTACTTTCCATTTCTTTCCAGGGTAACAAATTATTTGGTTCTCAGTTGGATTCCATTATTTCAACTGTTACTGGTGGGAAAGGAACTTTTTTACCACAGGATAAAAAATCTAAAGGTAAAAACAGGGCTAATAATCGTTTTCGTTCCTTTCGTTTCAACAAAGAACAAAAGCCTGATCCTTCATCCTCAGGAGCAGTTTCAGTTTGGAGACCATCTCCAGTCTGGAATAAATCCAAGCCAGCTAGAAAGGCAAAGCCTGCTTCTAAGTCCACATGAAGGTGCGGCCCTCATTCCAGCTCAGCTGGTAGGGGGCAGGTTACGTTTTTTCAAGGAAATTTGGATCAATTCTGTTCACAATCTTTGGATTCAGAGCATTGTTTCAGAAGGGTACAGAATTGGTTTCAAGTTGAGACCTCCTGCAAAGAGATTTTTTCTTTCCTGTGTCCCAGTAAATCCAGTAAAAGCTCAAGCATTTCTGAAATGTGTTTCAGATCTAGAGTTGACTGGAGTAATTATGCCAGTTCCAGTTCCGGAACAGGGGATGGGGTTTTATTCAAATCTCTTCATTGTACCAAAGAAGGAGAATTCTTTCAGACCAGTTCTGGATCTAAAAATATTGAATCATTATGTAAGGATACCAACGTTCAAGATGGTAACTGTAAGGACTATCTTACCTTTTGTTCAGCAAGGGAATTATATGTCCACAATAGATTTACAGGATGCATATCTGCATATTCCGATTCATCCAGATCATTATCAGTTCCTGAGATTCTCGTTTCTGGACAAGCATTACCAGTTTGTGGCTCTGCCGTTTGGCCTAGCTACAGCTCCAAGAATTTTTACAAAGGTTCTCGGTGCCCTGCTGTCTGTAATCAGAGAACAGGGTATTGTGGTATTTCCTTATTTGGACGATATCTTGGTACTTGCTCAGTCTTTACATTTAGCAGAATCTCATACGAATCGACTTGTGTTGTTTCTTCAAGATCATGGTTGGAGGATCAATTTACCAAAAAGTTCTTTGATTCCTCAGACAAGGGTAACCTTTCTGGGTTTCCAGATGGATTCAGTGTCCATGACTCTGTCTTTAACAGACAAGAGACGTCTAAAGTTGATTACAGCTTGTCGAAACCTTCAGTCACAATCATTCCCTTCGGTAGCCTTATGCATGGAAATTCTAGGTCTTATGACTGCTGCATTGGACGCGATCCCCTTTGCTCGTTTTCACATGCGACCTCTTCAGCTCTGTATGCTGAAGCAATGGTGCAAGGATTACACGAAGATATCTCAATTAATATCTTTAAAACCGATTGTTCGACACTCTCTAACATGGTGGACAGATCACCATCGTTTAATTCAGGGGGCTTCTTTTGTGCTTCCGACCTGGACTGTAATTTCAACAGATGCAAGTCTCACAGGTTGGGGAGCTGTGTGGGGATCTCTGACGGCACAAGGAGTTTGGGAATCTCAGGAGGTGAGATTACCGATCAATATTTTGGAACTCCGTGCAATTTTCAGAGCTCTTCAGTTTTGGCCTCTTCTGAAGAGAGAATCGTTCAATTTCTCCTCCTTGGAGTTTGAATTTGGTTCTGGGAGCTCTTCAAGCTCCTCCGTTTGAACCTATGCATTCATTGGACATTAAATTACTTTCTTGGAAAGTTTTGTTCCTTTTGGCTATCTCTTCTGCCAGAAGAGTTTCTGAATTATCTGCTCTTTCTTGTGAGTCTCCTTTTCTGATTTTTCATCAGGATAAGGCGGTGTTGCGAACTTCTTTTGAATTTTTACCTAAAGTTGTGAATTCCAACAACATTAGTAGAGAAATTGTGGTTCCTTCATTATGTCCTAATCCTAAGAATTCTAAGGAGAAATCGTTGCATTCTTTGGATGTTGTTAGAGCTTTGAAATATTATGTTGAAGCTACGAAAACTTTTCGTAAGACTTCTAGTCTATTTGTTATCTTTTTCGGTTCTAGAAAAGGCCAGAAAGCTTCTGCCATTTCTTTGGCATCTTGGTTGAAATCTTTAATTCATCTTGCCTATGTTGAGTCAGGTAAAACTCCGCCTCAGAGAATTACAGCTCATTCTACTAGGTCAGTTTCTACTTCCTGGGCGTTTAGGAATGAAGCTTCGGTTGACCAGATCTGCAAAGCAGCAACTTGGTCCTCTTTGCATACTTTTACTAAATTCTACCATTTTGATGTATTTTCTTCTTCTGAAGCAGTTTTTGGTAGAAAAGTACTTCAGGCAGCGGTTTCAGTTTGAATCTTCTGCTTATGTTTTTTCGTTAAACTTTATTTTGGGTGTGGATTATTTTCAGCAGGAATTGGCTGTCTTTATTTTATCCCTCCCTCTCTAGTGACTCTTGTGTGGAAAGATCCACATCTTGGGTAGTCATTATCCCATACGTCACTAGCTCATGGACTCTTGCTAATTACATGAAAGAAAACATAATTTATGTAAGAACTTACCTGATAAATTCATTTCTTTCATATTAGCAAGAGTCCATGAGGCCCGCCCTTTTTTGTGGTGGTTATGATTTTGTATAAAGCACAATTATTCCAATTCCTTATTTTATATGCTTTCGCACTTTTTTATCACCCCACTTCTTGGCTATTCGTTAAACTGAATTGTGGGTGTGGTGAGGGGTGTATTTATAGGCATTTTGAGGTTTGGGAAACTTTGCCCCTCCTGGTAGGAATGTATATCCCATACGTCACTAGCTCATGGACTCTTGCTAATATGAAAGAAATGAATTTATCAGGTAAGTTCTTACATAAATTATGTTTTTGTGGGGCATTGCCCCAAAGTAATCAGCTCTTTTACCTGTGAAAAAAAACAACAACACCCCCACATTACAACCCACCACCCACACACCCCTACTCTAAAACCCACCCTATCCCCCCTTAAAAAAAAACCTAAGTCTAACCCCCAAGTGCTCCTTACCTGTCCTGAAGACCGGCGGAGAAGGTCCTGTTCCAGGCGGAGAAGTCTTCTTCCAGGCGGTGACCTCTTCTTCTTCCAGGAACCAGCCGGCGCGGAGCGGAGGAGTTGAAGACCAATGACTGCGGAGCTGAAGACCATCCTCCCTAGAACTGAAGACTGGCGATGCAGGAACTGAAGACCGGAGCCATGAAGCGTGGAGGATCCACTTCATACGATCGCCGCCGTACACTGAATTGGAATTCAAGGTACGCGATTAAAAATGGCGTCCCTTAAATTCCTATTGGCTGATTTGAGCCTTCAAATTCAAATCAGCCAATCGGATGAGAGCTACTTTAATTCTATTGGCTGATTTGATTAGCCAATAGAATAAGAGCTACTGTAATTCTATTGGCATTAGAATAGCCAATAGAATTACAGTAGCTCTTATTCTATTGGCTATTCAAATCAACCAATAGAATTAAAGTAGCTCTCATCCGATTGGCTGATTTGAATTTGAAGGCTCAAATCAGCCAATAGGAATTCAAGGGACGCCATTTTTAATCGCGTACCTTGAATTCCGATTCAGTGTATGGCGGCGATCGTATGAAGAAGATCCTCCACGCTCCATGGCTCCGGTCTTCAGTTCCAGCATCGCCGATCTTCAGTTCCTGCATCGCCGGTCTTCAGTTCCAGGGAGGACGGTCTTCAGCTCCGCGGTCATCGGTCTTCAACTCCTCCGCTCGGCGCCGGCTTGTTCCTGGAAGAAGAAGAGGTTGCCGCCTGGAAGAAGACTTCTTCGCCTGGAACAGGACCTTCTCCGCCGGTCTTCAGGACAGGTAAGGAGCACTTGGGGGTTAGACTTATGTTTTTTTAAGGGGGGATAGGGTGGGTTTTAGAGTAGGGGTGTGTGGGTGGTGGGTTGTAATGGGGGGGTTGTTCTTTTTTTTCACAGGTAAAAGAGCTGATTACTTTGGGGCAATGCCCCACAAAAGGCCCTTTTAAGGGCTGGTAATAGAGCTGATTACTTTTTGTAATTTAGTTTAGGGTAGGGACATTTTTTTATTTTGGGGGGCTTTGTTATTTTATTAGGGGGCTTAGATTAGGTGTAATTAGCTTAAAATTCTTGTAATCTTTTTTTATTTTTTGTAATTTAGTGTTTGTTTTTTGTAATTTAGTTTAGTGTATTTAATTATATTTTAGTTTAGATAATTGTAGTTTATTTAATTTATTGATAGTGTAGGTGTATTTGTAACTTAGGTTAGGATTTATTTTACAGGTAAATTGGTAATTATTTTAACTAGGTAGCTATTAAATAGTTATTAACTATTTAATAGGTATTGTACCTAGTTAAAATAAATACCAAGTTACCTGTAAAATAAATATAAACCCTAAAATAGCTACAATGTAATTAATAGTTATATTGTAGCTATCTTAGGGTTTATTTTATAGGTAAGTATTTAGTTTTAAATAGGAATATTTTAGTTAATAAGATTAATATTATTTAGATTTATTGCAATAATAATTAAGTTAGGGGTGTTAGGGTTAGATAGGGTTAATATAGTTAATATATATAATATAATAACTATATTAATTATTAACTATATTAATAATATATATATATATAATATAATAACTATATTAACCCTAATATAATTAGTGTTAATATAGTTAATATAGGTGGCGGCGGTGTAGGGGGGTCAGATTAGGGGTTAATATATTTAATATAGGTGGCGGCGGTGTAGGGGGATTAGATTAGGGGTTAATATATTTAATATAGGTGGCGGCGGTGTAGGGGGGTCAGATTACAGGTAAAAGAGCTGATTACTTTGGGACAATGCCCCGCAAAAGGCCCTTTTAAGGGCTGGTAATAGAGCTGGTTACTTTGGGGCAATTTCCTGCAAAGGCCCTTTTCAGGGCTATTTGTAATTTAGTTTAGGGTAGGGACATTTTAGTATTTTAGGGGGTAATACATTTATTATAGGTGGCGGCGGTGTAGGGGGATTAGAGTAGGGGTTAATCATTTTAAAATAGGTGGCGGCGGGGTAGGGGGATTAGATTAGGGGTTAATCATTTTAATATAGGTGGCGGCGGGGTAGGGGGATTAGATTAGGGGGTAATGTAGTTAAAATAGGTGGCGGCGGGGTAGGGGGCTCACATTAGGGGGTAATAATTTTAAAATAGGTGGTGGCGGTGTAGGGGGATCATATTAGGGGGTTAGACATTTAATGTAGGTGGCGGCGGTGTAGGGGGATTAGATTAGGGGTTAATATATTTAATAGAGGTGGCGGCAGTGTAAGGGGATCAGATTAGGGGGTAGTACATATAATGTAGGTGGCGGCGGGGTAAGGGCTCACATTAGGGTTAGTATAGTTAAAATAGGTGGCGGCGGTGTAGGGGGATCATATTAGGGGGTAATATAGTTAATGTAGCTGGTGACGGGGTCCGGGAGCGGCGGTTTAGGGGTTAATATATTTATTGTTAGGAGTGAGAGGGGGATTGCGGATAGAGGGGTATACGTGTTGGGCTATGTTTGGGAGGCGTGTTAGACAGTTACGGGAGATTTAATATTTTAGTCAGTTTTTTTTTATGCGGCGGCAGTTTCTAAAGTGCCGTAAGTCACTGGCGAATGCAGAAATTTGTACTTACGCAAATTTCTGGACATCGCTTGTTTGTCAGACTTACGGCACTTTAGCATCTGACGGCGCCGTATATGAGATAGCTCGAGTTGCGAGCTAAAACTACAGGCGGCGCAGGTTTCCACGCTTGCACCAAAACCTGCGCCGTATATCAGATTGCGCCCATAACATTTAATGCAATTTCCTACACAAGCAAGGTAAAGTCAGGGAAGTCAGGTAAAGCGACATAGCGTCTGATAATCACAGACCGGTAACATAATATCTGCTGTGTTTAGCAGCCATAAGGACGAGCTGAGATGCTCTGATCTAAGCGTATTTAATGCACAGGATATCGTTAGATCTCACGTTCCTGGGCTCCTGCCGCTTTGCTTTAGAGTTTTCTGTAGCGTATTGTTCCTGAATGTTCTGTAGTGGGACGTTAGCGGATAATGGTCACTCGATAAGGGCAGTAATGATCCTGTGCACGAGCTCTGCTACCAGCATCATATTCCTCAGTTCTTGTTCATCATCCGACATTTATCTCTAGTCCGTGCAAGAATTACATTAAAGGGACATGTTAGTACATTTATCTCTAGTCCGTGCAAGAATTACATTAAAGGGACATGTTAGTACATTTTCCTCTAGTCCGTGCAAGAATTACATTAAAGGGACATGTTAGTACATTTTCCTCTAGTCCGTGCAAGAATTACATTAAAGGGACATGTTAGTACATTTACCTCTAGTCCGTGCAAGAATTACATTAAAGGGACATGTTAGTACATTTATCTCTAGTCCGTGCAAGAATTACATTAAAGGGACATGTTAGTACATTTATCTCTAGTCTGTGCAAGAATTACATTAAAGGGACATGTTAGTACATTTTCCTCTAGTCCGTGCAAGAATTACATTAAAGGGACATGTTAGTACATTTTCCTCTAGTCAGTGCAAGAATTACATTAAAGGGACATGTTAGTACATTTTCCTCTAGTCCGTGCAAGAATTACATTAAAGGGACATGTTAGTACATTTTCCTCTAGTCCGTGCAAGAATTACATTAAAGGGACATGTTAGTACATTTTCCTCTAGTCTGTGCAAGAATTACATTAAAGGGACATGTTAGTACATTTACCTCTAGTCTGTGCAAGAATTACATTAAAGGGACATGTTAGTACATTTATCTCTAGTCTGTGCAAGAATTACATTAAAGGGACATGTTAGTACATTTTCCTCTAGTCTGTGCAAGAATTACATTAAAGGGACATGTTAGTACATTTTCCTCTAGTCTGTGCAAGAATTACATTAAAGGGACATGTTAGTACATTTTCCTCTAGTCTGTGCAAGAATTACATTAAAGGGACATGTTAGTACATTTATCTCTAGTCCGTGCAAGAATTACATTAAAGGGACATGTTAGTACATTTTCCTCTAGTCCGTGCAAGAATTACATTAAAGGGACATGTTAGTACATTTATCTCTAGTCTGTGCAAGAATTACATTAAAGGGACATGTTAGTACATTTTCCTCTAGTCTGTGCAAGAATTACATTAAAGGGACATGTTAGTACATTTTCCTCTAGTCTGTGCAAGAATTACATTAAAGGGACATGTTAGTACATTTTCCTCTAGTCCGTGCAAGAATTACATTAAAGGGACATGTTAGTACATTTTCCTCTAGTCTGTGCAAGAATTACATTAAAGGGACATGTTAGTACATTTTCCTCTAGTCTGTGCAAGAATTACATTAAAGGGACATGTTAGTACATTTATCTCTAGTCTGTGCAAGAATTACATTAAAGGGACATGTTAGTACATTTTCCTCTAGTCTGTGCAAGAATTACCTTAAAGGGACATGTTAGTACATTTTCTGTGTTATCCCTTATATGGCTGCATACTGAGGTAGGCTCAGGAGTGTACCCATGTCTTGAGTGTTACATGTATAATTTTATTCCAAACATTGTTGCAAGCATATAGTGTTCAACCTAACTCAGTATGCTCTTATGGAAAAGAGCTAAGTTTACAACAAAGCAGACCAATAGAAAGAATTACATTTGATAACAGAAGTAAGATTATTTTTTTCTTTAAGTTGCAAGTTGTATCTACATCATGAAATATTCATTTTGAGTTTCATGTCCCTTTAAAGCAGGGGCCAGCAACCTTGACGCCCCAGATGTTTTGGACTTACATTTCCCATGATGCTCAGACAGCCTAAAGAGTATCTCAGCATCATGGGAAGGTTGCTGACCCCTGCTTTAAAGCTTTTATTTCTCTTTCTTAACCCCTTTGCAGCAGTGGCCAAACCCTTTCCATCAGCCATCTCAGGGGCTTCCAGGGCTGTAGGTGCTCGGATCTTACTGACAAAGGCAAGCGTATGCTATTTCTGCTACCTTACTCCCAGTAGCGTGCTCGCTCCTACTACCCTGATAGCCCTTGTGACTGCTGACGTTCAGGTCATCGCCGCAGGTGACTGTACTAAAGTATACTGCCCTTGTGCATGTATGTTCTTACTTCTGAGTAGTTTCTTTATCAACTCTTCTGCTGTTCTACTGAGGCACATCCGGTCTCACCTCTAGTAAAGTGTCACACAAGGGTAGAATTTCTCATTCTGCTAACACATGCAGCGTTTTCCCTTTGTGATAGAAGCTTTTTAGATCTTTTATTTCATTATATTTCCAGGTCTTAAAGCACATTTAATTCATTTAATATACAAACAAATAATGCTCAATGTTGTATAATGTGTTGGGAATTATTAATAATAATAATAATTGGTATTCATAATAAAATCCCCCTTTGTTCCTACGGTCTTCTTCATATTCTGTTAGTTAAATACAAACTGCTCCTGCGCTCACCGCAACCGAACCTTCCCCTGTACCTTTCAAGGTTATTTAGGACTTGGATAGAGGCCTTAATAAGCGCTGTACACCAGCAAGCATAGAGGCCTTAATAAGCGCTGTACACCAGCAAGCATAGAGGCCTTAATAAGCGCTGTACACCAGCAAGCATAGAGGCCTTAATAAGCGCTGTACACCAGCAAGCATAGAGGCCTTAATAAGCGCTGTACACCAGCAAGCATAGAGGCCTTAATAAGCGCTGTACACCAGCAAGCATAGAGGCCTTAATAAGCGCTGTACACCAGCAAGCATAGAGGCCTTAATAAGCGCTGTACACCAGCAAGCATAGAGGCCTTAATAAGCGCTGTACACCAGCAAGCATAGAGGCCTTAATAAGCGCTGTACACCAGCAAGCATAGAGGCCTTAATACGCGCTGTACACCAGCAAGCATAGAGGCCTTAATAAGCGCTGTACACCAGCAAGCATAGAGGCCTTAATACGCGCTGTACACCAGCAAGCATAGAGGCCTTAATACGCGCTGTACGCAAGCAAGCATAGAGGCCTTAATAAGCGCTGTACACCAGCAAGCATAGAGGCCTTAATAAGCGCTGTACACCAGCAAGCATAGAGGCCTTGAGAAGCGCTGTACACCAGCAAGCATAGAGGCCTTAATAAGCCCTGTACACCAGCAAGCATAAAGGCCTTAATAAGCGCTGTACACCAGCAAGCATAGAGGCCTTAATAAGCCCTGTACACCAGCAAGCATAGAGGCCTTAATAAGAGCTGTACACCAGCAAGCATAGAGGCCTTAATAAGCACTGTACACCAGCAAGCATAGAGGCCTTAATAAGCGCTGTACACCAGCAAGCATAGAGGCCTTAATAAGTGCTGTACACCAGCAAGCATAAAGGCCTTAATAAGCGCTGTACACCAGCAAGCATAGAGGCCTTAATAAGCGCTGTACACCAGCAAGCATAGAGGCCTTAATAAGCGCTGTACACCAGCAAGCATAGAGGCCTTAAAAAGCACTGTACACCAGCAAGCATAGAGGCCTTAATAAGCGCTGTACACCAGCAAGCATAGAGGCCTTAATAAGCGCAGTACACCAGCAAGCATAGAGGCCTTAATAAGCGCTGTACACCAGCAAGCAGAGGGCAGTTGTCTCGTGCAATTTACTGATTTCACTTTTTCTTTTGTTAGATCTCACCTTGGAAGGCAACAATATGCTAAAGCTCCCGGATGAAGTCTGTGGCCTCACTCAGCTAAAGTCTATCAATCTATCCAGGAACAAGTTCCAGCATTTCCCAGAGATGTTACTGGCTGTCAGCAGTATTGAACACATCAACCTTGCAGACAATGAGATCAAAGGTACAGTAATCTTATGTTTGGAGGTACATTTGTTAGATCATATAATTTCTGCATTATGCATCCTTGATAACAATCGCCTAGATTACGAGTTTGGCGTTATCCTTAAAAAGCAGCGTTGAGAGGTCTCAACGCTGCTTTTTAACGCCCGCTGGTATTACGAGTCAGACAGGAAAGGGTCTACCGCTCACTTTTCTTACACGACTCGAGGCTACCGCAAATCCCCTTACGGCAATTGCATATCCTATCTTTTTAATGGGATTTTCCTAACGCCGGTATTACGTGTCTTGGAAGAAGTGAGCGGTACACCCTCTCCTGTCAAGACTCCTACCGCATTTAAATGTCAGTAGTTAAGAGTTTTATGGGCTAATGCCGTAACATAAAGCTCTTAACTAAAGTGATAAAAAGTACACTAACACCCATAAACTACCTATTAACCCCTAAACAGAGGCCCCCCCACATCGCAAACACTATAATACATTTTTTAAACCCCTAATCTGCCGACCGGACATCGCCGCCGCCTACATTATACTCATGAACCCCTAATCTGCTGCCCCTAACATCGCCGACACCTACATTATATTTATTAACCCCTAATCTGCCGCCCCCAAAGTCGCCGCAACCTAACTACACTTATTAACCCCTAATCTGCCAACTGGACATCGCCGCCACTTTAATAAATGTATTAACCCCTAAACCGCCGCACTCCCGCCTTGCAAACACTAGTTAAATTTTATTAACCCCTAATCTGCCGTCCCTAACATCGCCGACACCTATCTACATTTATTAACCCCTAATCTGCCGACCCCAACGTCGCCGCTACTATAATAAATTTATTAACCCCTAAACCTAAGTCTAACCCCCCTAACTTAAATATAATTTAAATTAAACGAAAGAAATTTACTACTATTAAATAAATTATTCCTATTTAAAACTAAATACTTACAGATAAAATAAACCCTAATATAGCTACAATATAACTAATAGTTACATTGTAGCTATTTTAGGATTTATATTTATTTTACAGGCAACTTTGTATTTATTTTAACTAGGTAGAATAGTTATTAAATAGTTATTAACTATTTAATAACTACCTAGCTAAAATAAGTACAAATTTACCTGTAAAATAAATCCTAACCTAAGTTACATTTACACCTAACACTACACTATAAATAAATACATTAATTTAATTGTAATTAGTTTAATTTAATTAAATTAATGTATTTATTTATAAACTAAATTACGAAAAACCCCCACTAAATTACAGAAAATAAAAAAGAATTACAAGAATTTTAAACTAATTACACCTATTCTAAGCCCCCTAATAAAATAAAAAAGCACCCCCAAAATAATAAAATTCCCTACCCTATACTTAATTACAAATATCCCTTAAAAGGGCTTTTTGTGGGGCATTGCCCCAAAGTAATCAGGTTTTTTACCTGTAAAAAAAAAAATACAATACCCCCCCCAGCATTACAACCCACCACCCACATACCCCTAGTCTAAAATCCACCCAATCCCCCCTTAAAAAAACCTAACACTAACCCCCTGAAGATCACCCTACCTTGAGCCGTCTTCACCCAGCCGGGCACAAGTGGACCTCCAGACCGGCAGAAGTCTTCATCTGATCGGGGCAGAAGAGGACATCCAGACCGGCAGAAGGCTTCATCCAGGCGACATCTTCTATCTTCATCCTTCCGGAGCAGAGCGGAGCCATCTTCTATCCAGCCGACGCGGAACCATCCTCTTCAATCGAAGTCCTAAAGAAGAATGAAGGTTCCTTTTAATGACTTCATCCAAGATGGCGTCCCTCGAATTCCGATTGGCTGATAGGATTCTATCAGCCAATCGGAATTAAGGTAGGAAAAATCCGATTGGCTGATGCTATCAGCCAATCGGATTGAAGATTGGATCAGCCAATAGAATGCGAGGTCAATTCTATTGGCTGATCCAATCAGCCAATCGGATTGAACTTCAATCCAATTGGCTGATTAAATCAACCAATCGGATTTTTCCTACCTTAATTCTGATTTATTTATAGTGTAGTGTTTTTCCTACCTTAATTCCGATTTATTTATAGTGTAGTGTTAGGTGTAATTGTAACTTAAATAAATCAAAGTAAACAGTGCTCCGCTGACTCCCCAATCCGAACTGCTAACGGTGAGTAAACAGATATAAGGCAATGGTCTCACCTTCTCCAGCTGATTCCACAGTCTCACCCGTCTATTCGTGGTCAATCCTTAGCCTCGGCTCTTCGCTACACCACGCTTCCAGGGCGTGGGATTCCTCCGATGGCGTCTGACGTCACTTGACACGTGAACTTGTTTGACCAATAGCGGGACGGACTTGGATTACCTATTGGACCAAATGCCGGCTGTTATGAAAACTTTAATTCCCCTCACCGATCCTGGCAGTAAAGTAAGTGTAAAGCCTCCGGAGCTCCAACGGGTAATAGGGGCTGCTAGCCCAGTTGCAGCAGACAACGGCCCTCTCCTCTGCCGTAGTAGTACAAAAAGAAGCAGAATGCTGCTAAAATAAAACGTTCATTTTATTGGATATTGTTAAAACTTGATGCAAACATGCAGTAACAAGTGCTTAAAACAGCTGTTCATGTCATAAACAGGCCAGTCTGACGCGTTTCGGCTGATTCGCCTTATTCATAGACTCAATATTCTGAATTCACCTGTGGAGCTATATAAGCCCCCTCACAATCTCATTGGTTGCCTGTAGACATGAATAAACTCCCTCCTCCCCTTAGCTCGTCCGTCATTGATTGTGTATACTCCCACTTTCTTCATGTCCTCCCTATCAATTCAATTACAAGAGATGTATATAATAATGCTGAAATAGAATCAGTTCTCGTATATTAACATGCATAAATAGTGGTGTATATTATCCCATTTAATTAGTCTGTCTATGTTTGTGTGCATAAACCGGGGTCGCGCCTCCTGTACACAAGCTGCTAAGGCTGTAAAAATCCACACTATGGATTGAATACCACTTCTCGCAAAGTGTCCGCTTACCCCCCATAAAATACACACACTCACACAGATCACACAGAAGGTCAGTATCATATACGGGGTTGACATGACTGAAATATCAAATTCCCCTTTTCTTGAGTTTATCACCCTTTAGTCTACAACTCAAACTTACATTTAACATTTAGCAGGCATTATAGTTGATCCCCTTAGAAATTGTGTAGTTGAGCACAGAGGGTAGATAAACCAGACTACTCAAGATATCTGAATATACTGCAGTATTGATTTTGGCAAAAACAGTCTAAATATTAATCATGACTAATTGAAATGGTTAAATAAATCAAGTATAGCACTCAGAGCTGACATACATAGTTCAGATTGTAGTTATTGGTAGACAAATCAAGATCATGTGAGTGAGGCATTCCGGTACACTATAATGATTATGGTTATTGAAATAATGAGCATGAGTAGATGATGTTAGAGAATGTGGTTTATGAATAGATATTTCCCAAGAGATCTGTGTGAGTGTGTGTGTATTTTATGGGGGGTAAGCGGACACTTTGCGAGAAGTGGTATTCAATCCATAGTGTGGATTTTTACAGCCTTAGCAGCTTGTGTACAGGAGGCGCGACCCCGGTTTATGCACACAAACATAGACAGACTAATTAAATGGGATAATATACACCACTATTTATGTATGTTAATATACGAGAACTGATTCTATTTCAGCATTATTATATACATCTCTTGTAATTGAATTGATAGGGAGGACATGAAGAAAGTGGGAGTATACACAATCAATGACGGACGAGCTAAGGGGAGGAGGGAGTTTATTCATGTCTACAGGCAACCAATGAGATTGTGAGGGGGCTTATATAGCTCCACAGGTGAATTCAGAATATTGAGTCTATGAATAAGGCGAATCAGCCGAAATGCGTCAGACTGGCCTGTTTATGACATGAACAGCTGTTTTAAGCACTTGTTACTGCATGTTTGCATCAAGTTTTAACAATATCCAATAAAATGAACGTTTTATTTTAGCAGCATTCTGCTTCTTTTTGTAATTGTAACTTAGTTTAGGATTTATTTTACAGGTAATTTTGTACTTATTTTAGCTAGGTAGTTATTAAATAGTTAATAACTATTCTACCTAGGTAAATAAATACAAAGTTGCCTGTAAAATAAAACTAAATCATAAGCTAGCTACAATGTAACTATTAGTTATATTGTAGCTAGCTTAGGGTTTATTTTATAGGTAAGTATTTAGTTTTAAATAGGAATAATTTATTTAATTGTAGTTATTTTATTTAGATGTATTTAAATTATATTTAAATTAGGGGGGTGTTAGGGTTAGGGTTAGACTTAGGTTTAGGGGTTAATAACTTTATTATAGTGGCGGCGATGTTGGCAGGGGGCAGATTAGGGGTTAATTAATTTAATATAGTTGCAGCGACGTTGGCGGCGGCAGATTAGGGGTTAATTAATTTAATATAGTTGCGGCGACGTTGGGGGTTGCAGATTAGGGGTTAATAAATATAATGTAGGGTTCGGCGATGTTAGGGGCAGCAGATTAGGGGTTCATTAGTATAATGTAGGTGGCGGCGGAGTCCGGAGTGGCAGATTAGGGGTTAATAATTATAATGTAGGTGTCGGCGATAGCGGGGGCGGCTAAGAATAAAAGGCTCGTTATCCCCGCACAGCCTTACCGACAAAACTCGTGATCTAGCCGAATGTGTTTAACACCCCCACACATAGGCAAAGTCCCAATGGAGAGTCACAAGCTTTGTAGCGCTCAAGCTAAACACAGCCAGTGATTGTCAGGTACATGCAACTGACACTTTTGGAGGTTTTACGCTCAGGAACTACTATGGTTGCTATATTGTGTCATTAATGCAAATGTTACATGCTTTAATCGATTATCACTCATTGATATCGTTTATTATATATAATGAAAATACTTCTGTTTCAGATGCATATTTACTGCAAATGTTTTTTCTAACTTTGTGAGGGTTTTATTAATAAATTCTATTAGAAAGATTATATTGAATTTGTAAGTAAAATAGAAAATGAATATTTCCACAAATTTGCTTTATTGCATTGTCCTTACACTTATGTCACACAATGTGGTATCAAACACAGCTGACACTCTGTACTAGATGTGCAGATTATAATACATTTGCTGTCTCAGTAAGAGACCATAGGATTGTAATTGCCTGTTATATTCTGCAGTGGAAAATATTAAAAAATCTGTTTTTGCTAAAAATAATTCTGATTAGATGACTATTAACTGAATTTCCTGGTAAATTGTTACTTAATAGGCTGATACCGACGAGAAGTAATCAGTAAAATGATGTTTTTACTTTGTTACAAGACAGTTTGATTTGTTTTAATGAAGACATTGATTGATTGTTCTTCAATATCGACTTGCAGTGAAATAATGATTATATTTTCGATCACAAATTATTTGTAACTCTGTGTTCATCAGACTTCAATAAGTTATACAAACATGCGGGAAATACAGTTGTCTTGTGATAAATCGTACGTGAACAAAATCGTTTGCGCAGTGTAACAATGTTGTGTCATCCTGGAAGCTGTTTACATCCAGAATAATGGGGGACTGTGCTGCCCCCCCCCCATAAAACAGTGATAGCACCTGTTCCAGGAGGCACCATGTGAGGACATGTAACCAGGTGCCCAACTGGTCAGTCCAGCTCGGGCAATTACTCTTTTGTTAATGACTCTTAGGGGTAGATTTATTAAACTGCATTCATGGCTTGTTTTGGTTATGCAGAGCAGGTGCACGAGCGAGTCTGCTTCTTCTGCCTCTACCCCACCACAGTGGCAGCAAGATCCGTCACCCTGACACATTAGCTTGTTCTGTCCTGGTATTGTGCAATGTTACATTTTGCCATGCGATGCAGAATCACAAGAGGTGGCTGCAGGCAGACAGGTTCATTGCTTGTGACTTTATCTAATTTCAGTGTTTTATTAAACGGACATTGTACACTAGATTTTTCTTTGCATAACTGTTGTGTAGATGATCCATTTATACAGCCCATCTGGTAGTGTTTTTGTAACAATGTATAGTTTTGCTTATTTTTTTAGAACATTGTGCTGATTTTCAGACTCCTTACCAAGATCCCCACAGTGTCAGATGTATACGCGCGTTTGCAGACTCCAGTTGGCTCCTGTTTATGTTAACTGTCTTTTCTATATGCAGGGAAGGGAGGTGAGGAGTGTTTGCTCTTTTTGTTTTCCCAGCCCCTTTCCGTGGGTGTCCCAGCCTAACTTCATCAACAGAGCTAAACTGGGAGCTTCTAAGTACATTTTTAAAGGTTTTATACTGGATTTGTATATCAGTATCTGTGCATCTTATTCTTTATAGTAGTGTACATTACATGCAGTTATGTGAGAATTGGTGTATACTGGCCCTTGAAGGTGACATTTCGGAAACAGAACTCCCCTTTCTCAGACCAACCATAAAATCACAAGCACTGAGAATATAAACCCTGAGCACCTCCCCAAACACAAGAAAAACTGACAGTTGTAACCATGGTTACACAGTAAACAAAGTGACAAGTGACTGTATAATGTGACATCATCTGAATATAACAAGTCCCAGTGAAAAAATATATAAATCTGACAGCACAAAGAGGAAATGTACACTGATAAGTCACACAGTAGCCGCTGATAACAGGACTGTGCTGCGTATACTTTATTATTACAGTAGCTGCTTTTCATTTACAATTTGATAGTTTGATTCAGCAAAATCATCTTCTCACATTATAGCTTAATACATTCAACAACTTCCTGCAGATCTGTGAGTTCTACGTCTCATTGTCTGTGAGTTCTACTTCTCATTGTCTGTGAGTTCTACTTCTCATTGTCTGTGAGGTCTACGTCTTATTGTCTGTGAGTTCTACTTCTCATTTTCTGTGAGTTCTACGTCTCATTGTCTGTGAGGTCTACTTCTCATTGTCTGTGAGGTCTACTTCTCATTGTCTGTGAGGTCTACTTCTCATTGTCTGTGAGGTCTACTTCTCATTGTCTGTGAGGTCTACTTCTCATTGTCTGTGAGGTCTACTTCTCATTGTCTGTGAGGTCTACTTCTCATTGTCTGTGAGGTCTACTTCTCATTGTCTGTGAGGTCTACTTCTCATTGTCTGTGAGGTCTACGTCTCATTGTCTGTGAGGTCTACTTCTCATTGTCTGTGAGTTCTACTTCTCATTGTCTGTGAGTTCTACTTCTCATTGTCTGTGAGTTCTACTTCTCATTGTCTGTGAGTTCTACTTCTCATTGTCTGTGAGTTCTACTTCTCATTTTCTGTGAGTTCTACTTCTCATTGTCTGTGAGTTCTACTTCTCATTGTCTGTGAGTTCTACTTCTCATTGTCTGTGAGTTCTACTTCTCATTGTCTGTGAGTTCTACTTCTCATTTTCTGTGAGTTCTACTTCTCATTGTCTGTGAGTTCTACTTCTCATTGTCTGTGAGTTCTACTTCTCATTGTCTGTGAGTTCTACTTCTCATTTTCTGTGAGTTCTACTTCTCATTGTCTGTGAGTTCTACTTCTCATTTTCTGAGAGTTCTACTTCTTATTGTCTGAGTTCTACTTCTCATTGTCTGTGAGTTCTACTTCTCATTGTCTGTGAGTTCTACTTCTTATTGTCTGTGAGTTCTACTTCTTATTGTCTGTGAGTTCTACTTCTTATTGTCTGTGAGTTCTACTTCTTATTGTCTGTGAGTTCTACTTCTCATTGTCTGTGAGTTCCACTTCTTATTGTCTGTGAGTTCTACTTCTCATTGTCTGTGAGTTCTACTTCTCATTGTCTGTGAGTTCTACTTCTCATTGTCTGTGAGTTCTACTTCTCATTGTCTGTGAGTTCTACTTCTTATTGTCTGTGAGTTCTACTTCTCATTGTCTGTGAGTTCTACTTCTCATTGTCTGTGAGTTCTACTTCTTATTGTCTGTGAGTTCTACTTCTTATTGTCTGTGAGTTCTACTTCTCATTTTCTGTGAGTTCTACTTCTCATTGTCTGTGAGTTCTACTTCTCATTGTCTGTGAGTTCTACTTCTCATTGTCTGTGAGTTCTACTTCTCATTGTCTGTGAGTTCTACTTCTCATTGTCTGTGAGGTCTACTTCTCATTTTCTGTGAGTTCTACTTCTCATTGTCTGTGAGTTCTACTTCTCATTTTCTGTGAGTTCTACTTCTCATTGTCTGTGAGTTCTACTTCTCATTGTCTGTGAGTTCTACTTCTCATTGTCTGTGAGGTCTACGTCTCATTGTCTGTGAGTTCTACTTCTCATTGTCTGTGAGTTCTACTTCTCATTTTCTGTGAGTTCTACGTCTCATTGTCTGTGAGTTCTACTTCTCATTGTCTGTGAGTTCTACTTCTCATTGTCTGTGAGGTCTACGTCTCATTTTCTGTGAGGTCTACGTCTCATTGTCTGTGAGTTCTTCTCATTGTCTGTGAGGTCTACGTCTCATTGTCTGTGAGTTCTACTTCTCATTGTCTGTGAGTTCTACTTCTCATTGTCTGTGAGGTCTACTTCTCATTGTCTGTGAGTTCTACTTCTCATTGTCTGTGAGTTCTACTTCTCATTGTCTGTGAGTTCTACTTCTCATTGTCTGTGAGGTCTACGTCTCATTGTCTGTGAGTTCTACTTCTCATTGTCTGTGAGTTCTACTTCTCATTGTCTGTGAGGTCTACTTCTCATTGTCTGTGAGTTCTACTTCTCATTGTCTGTGAGTTCTACTTCTCATTGTCTGTGAGTTCTACTTCTCATTGTCTGTGAGGTCTACTTCTCATTGTCTGTGAGTTCTACTTCTTATTGTCTGAGTTCTACTTCTCATTGTCTGTGAGTTCTACTTCTCATTGTCTGTGAGGTCTACTTCTCATTGTCTGTGAGTTCTACTTCTTATTGTCTGTGAGTTCTACTTCTCATTGTCTGTGAGTTCTACTTCTCATTGTCTGTGAGTTCTACTTCTCATTGTCTGTGAGTTCTACTTCTCATTGTCTGTGAGTTCTACTTCTCATTGTCTGTGAGTTCTACTTCTCATTGTGAGTTCTACTTCTCATTTTCTGTGAGTTCTACTTCTCATTGTCTGTGAGTTCTACTTCTCATTGTCTGTGAGTTCTACTTCTCATTGTCTGTGAGTTCTACTTCTCATTGTCTGTGAGTTCTACTTCTCATTTTCTGTGAGTTCTACTTCTCATTGTCTGTGAGTTCTACTTCTCATTGTCTGTGAGGTCTACGTCTCATTGTCTGAGTTCTACTTCTCATTGTCTGTGAGTTCTACCTCTCATTGTCTGTGAGTTCTACTTCTCATTGTCTGTGAGGTCTACGTCTCATTGTCTGTGAGGTCTACGTCTCATTTTCTGTGAGGTCTACTTCTCATTGTCTGTGAGTTCTACCTCTCATTGTCTGTGAGTTCTACTTCTCATTGTCTGTGAGTTCTACTTCTCATTGTCTGTGAGTTCTGCGTCTCATTGTCTGTGAGTTCTACTTCTCATTGTCTGTGAGTTCTACTTCTCATTGTCTGTGAGGTCTACGTCTCATTGTCTGTGAGTTCTACTTCTCATTGTCTGTGAGGTCTACGTCTCATTGTCTGTGAGGTCTACTTCTCATTGTCTGTGAGTTCTACTTCTCATTGTCTGTGAGTTCTACTTCTCATTGTCTGTGAGGTCTACTTCTCATTGTCTGTGAGTTCTACTTCTCATTGTCTGTGAGTTCTACCTCTCATTGTCTGTGAGTTCTACTTCTCATTGTCTGTGAGTTCTACTTCTCATTGTCTGTGAGTTCTGCGTCTCATTGTCTGTGAGTTCTACTTCTCATTGTCTGTGAGTTCTACTTCTCATTGTCTGTGAGGTCTACGTCTCATTTTCTGTGAGTTCTACTTCTCATTGTCTGTGAGTTCTACTTCTTATTGTCTGTGATTTCTACTTCTCATTGTCTGTGAGTTCTACTTCTCATTGTCTGAGTTCTACTTCTCATTTTCTGTGAGTTCTACTTCTCATTGTCTGTGAGTTCTACTTCTCATTGTCTGTGAGTTCTACTTCTCATTGTCTGTGAGTTCTACTTCTCATTGTCTGTGAGTTCTACTTCTCATTGTCTGTGAGGTCTACGTCTCATTTTCTGTGAGTTCTACTTCTCATTGTCTGTGAGTTCTACTTCTTATTGTCTGTGATTTCTACTTCTCATTGTCTGTGAAGTCTACTTCTCATTGTCTGAGTTCTACTTCTCATTTTCTGTGAGTTCTACTTCTCATTGTCTGAGTTCTACTTCTCATTGTCTGTGAGTTCTACGTCTCATTTTCTGTGAGTTCTACTTCTCATTGTCTGTGAGGTCTACGTCTCATTTTCTGTGAGTTCTACTTCTCATTGTCTGTGAGGTCTACTTCTCATTGTCTGTGAGGTCTACGTCTCATTTTCTGTGAGTTCTACTTCTCATTGTCTGTGAGTTCTACTTCTTATTGTCTGTGATTTCTACTTCTCATTGTCTGTGAAGTCTACTTCTCATTGTCTGAGTTCTACTTCTCATTTTCTGTGAGTTCTACTTCTCATTGTCTGAGTTCTACTTCTCATTGTCTGTGAGTTCTACGTCTCATTTTCTGTGAGTTCTACTTCTCATTGTCTGTGAGGTCTACGTCTCATTTTCTGTGAGTTCTACTTCTCATTGTCTGTGAGTTCTACTTCTTATTGTCTGTGATTTCTACTTCTCATTGTCTGTGAGTTCTACTTCTCATTGTCTGTGAAGTCTACTTCTCATTGTCTGAGTTCTACTTCTCATTGTCTGTGAGTTCTACTTCTCATTGTCTGTGAGTTCTGCGTCTCATTGTCTGTGAGTTCTGCGTCTCATTGTCTGTGAGTTCTACTTCTCATTGTCTGTGAGTTCTGCGTCTCATTTTCTGTGAGTTCTGCGTCTCATTTTCTGTGAGTTCTACTTCTCATTGTCTGTGAAGTCTACTTCTCATTGTCTGTGAGTTCTACTTCTCATTGTCTGTGAGTTCTACTTCTCATTGTCTGTGAGTTCTACTTCTCATTGTCTGAGTTCTACTTCTCATTGTCTGTGAGTTCTACGTCTCATTGTCTGAGTTCTACTTCTCATTGTCTGTGAGTTCTACTTCTCATTGTCTGTGAGTTCTACTTCTCATTGTCTGTGAGTTCTACTTCTCATTGTCTGTGAGTTCTACTTCTCATTGTCTGTGAGTTCTACTTCTCATTGTCTGTGAGGTCTACGTCTCATTGTCTGTGAGTTCTACTTCTCATTGTCTGTGAGTTCTACTTCTCATTGTCTGTGAGGTCTACTTCTCATTGTCTGTGAGTTCTACTTCTCATTGTCTGTGAGTTCTACTTCTCATTGTCTGTGAGTTCTACTTCTCATTGTCTGTGAGGTCTACGTCTCATTGTCTGTGAGTTCTACTTCTCATTGTCTGTGAGTTCTACTTCTCATTGTCTGTGAGGTCTACTTCTCATTGTCTGTGAGTTCTACTTCTCATTGTCTGTGAGTTCTACTTCTCATTGTCTGTGAGTTCTACTTCTCATTGTCTGTGAGTTCTACGTCTCATTGTCTGTGAGTTCTACTTCTCATTGTCTGTGAGTTCTACTTCTCATTGTCTGTGAGGTCTACTTCTCATTGTCTGTGAGTTCTACTTCTCATTGTCTGTGAGTTCTACTTCTCATTGTCTGTGAGGTCTACGTCTCATTGTCTGTGAGTTCTACTTCTCATTGTCTGTGAGTTCTACTTCTCATTGTCTGTGAGGTCTACTTCTCATTGTCTGTGAGTTCTACTTCTCATTGTCTGTGAGTTCTACTTCTCATTGTCTGTGAGTTCTACTTCTCATTGTCTGTGAGGTCTACTTCTCATTGTCTGTGAGTTCTACTTCTCATTGTCTGTGAGTTCTACTTCTCATTGTCTGTGAGTTCTACTTCTCATTGTCTGTGAGGTCTACTTCTCATTGTCTGTGAGTTCTACTTCTTATTGTCTGAGTTCTACTTCTCATTGTCTGTGAGTTCTACTTCTCATTGTCTGTGAGTTCTACTTCTCATTGTCTGTGAGGTCTACTTCTCATTTTCTGTGAGGTCTACTTCTCATTGTCTGAGTTCTACTTCTCATTGTCTGTGAGTTCTACTTCTCATTGTCTGTGAGTTCTACTTCTCATTTTCTGTGAGTTCTACTTCTCATTGTCTGTGAGTTCTACTTCTCATTGTCTGTGAGTTCTACTTCTCATTGTCTGTGAGTTCTACTTCTCATTGTCTGTGAGTTCTACTTCTCATTGTCTGTGAGTTCTACTTCTCATTGTCTGTGAGTTCTACTTCTCATTGTCTGTGAGGTCTACGTCTCATTGTCTGAGTTCTACTTCTCATTGTCTGTGAGTTCTACCTCTCATTGTCTGTGAGTTCTACTTCTCATTGTCTGTGAGGTCTACGTCTCATTTTCTGTGAGGTCTACTTCTCATTGTCTGTGAGTTCTACCTCTCATTGTCTGTGAGTTCTACTTCTCATTGTCTGTGAGTTCTACTTCTCATTGTCTGTGAGTTCTGCGTCTCATTGTCTGTGAGTTCTACTTCTCATTGTCTGAGTTCTACTTCTCATTGTCTGTGAGTTCTACTTCTCATTGTCTGTGAGTTCTGCGTCTCATTGTCTGTGAGTTCTGCGTCTCATTGTCTGTGAGTTCTACTTCTCATTGTCTGTGAGTTCTGCGTCTCATTTTCTGTGAGTTCTACTTCTCATTGTCTGTGAAGTCTACTTCTCATTGTCTGTGAGTTCTACTTCTCATTGTCTGTGAGTTCTACTTCTCATTGTCTGTGAGGTCTACTTCTCATTGTCTGAGTTCTACTTCTCATTGTCTGTGAGTTCTACTTCTCATTGTCTGTGAGTTCTACTTCTCATTGTCTGTGAGTTCTACTTCTCATTGTCTGTGAGTTCTACTTCTCATTTTCTGTGAGGTCTACTTCTCATTGTCTGTGAGTTCTACTTCTCATTGTCTGTGAGTTCTACTTCTCATTGTCTGTGAGTTCTACTTCTCATTGTCTGTGAGTTCTGCGTCTCATTGTCTGTGAGTTCTACTTCTCATTGTCTGTGAAGTCTACTTCTCATTGTCTGAGTTCTACTTCTCATTGTCTGTGAGTTCTACTTCTCATTGTCTGTGAGTTCTACTTCTCATTGTCTGTGAGTTCTACTTCTCATTGTCTGTGAGTTCTACTTCTCATTGTCTGTGAGTTCTACTTCTCATTGTCTGTGAGTTCTACTTCTCATTGTCTGTGAGTTCTACGTCTCATTGTCTGTGAGGTTCTACTTCTCATTGTCTGTGAGTTCTACTTCTCATTGTCTGTGAGTTCTACTTCTCATTGTCTGTGAGTTCTACTTCTCATTGTCTGTGAGTTCTACTTCTCATTGTCTGTGAGTTCTACTTCTCATTGTCTGTGAGTTCTACTTCTCATTGTCTGTGAGTTCTACTTCTCATTGTCTGTGAGTTCTACTTCTCATTGTCTGTGAGTTCTACTTCTCATTGTCTGTGAGTTCTACTTCTCATTGTCTGTGAGTTCTACTTCTCATTGTCTGTGAGTTCTACTTCTCATTGTCTGTGAGTTCTACTTCTCATTGTCTGTGAGTTCTACTTCTCATTGTCTGTGAGTTCTACTTCTCATTGTCTGTGAGTTCTACTTCTCATTGTCTGTGAGTTCTACTTCTCATTGTCTGAGTTCTACTTCTCATTGTCTGTGAGTTCTACTTCTCATTGTCTGTGAGTTCTACTTCTCATTGTCTGTGAGTTCTACTTCTCATTGTCTGTGAGTTCTACTTCTCATTGTCTGTGAGTTACGTCTCATTTCTGTGAGTTCAACTTCTCGATTGTCTGTGAGGTCTACTTCTCATTGTCTGTGAGTTCTACTTCTCATTGTCTGTGAGTTCTACTTCTCATTGTCTGTGAGTTCTACTTCTCATTGTCTGTGAGTTCTACTTCTCATGTCTGTGAGTTCTACTTCTCATTTTCTGTGAGTTCTACCTTCTCTTGTCTGTGAGGTCTACTTCTCATTGTCTGTGAGTTCTACTTCTCATTGTCTGTGAGTTCTTACTTCTCATTGTCTGTGAGTTCTACTTCTCCATTGTCTGTGAGGTCTACTTCTCATTGTTGTGAGTTTACTTCTATTGTCTGAGTTCTACTTCTCATTGTCATGTGAGGTTACGTCTCATGTCTTGTGAGTTCTACTTCTCATTGTCTTTGAGTTCTACTTCTCATTGTCAGTGAGTTCTACTTCTCATTGTCTGTGAGTTCTACTTCTCATTGTCTGTGAGTTCTACTTCTCATTGTCTGTGAGGTCTACGTCTCCTTGTCTGTGAGTTCTATTTCATTGTCTTGAGTTCTACTTCTCATTGTCTGTGAGTTCTACTTCTCATTGTCTGTGAGTTCTACTTCTCATTGTCTGTGAGTTCTACTTCTCATTGTCTGTGAGTTCTACTTCTCATTGTCTGTGAGTTCTACTTCTCATTGTCTGTGAGTTCTACTTCTCATTGTCTGTGAGGTCTACGTCTCATTGTCTGTGAGTTCTACTTCTCATTGTCTGTGAGTTCTACGTCTCATTGTCTGTGAGGTCTACTTCTCATTGTCTGTGAGTTCTACTTCTCATTGTCTGTGAGTTCTACTTCTCATTGTCTGTGAGGTCTACTTCTCATTGTCTGTGAGTTCTACTTCTCATTGTCTGTGAGTTCTACCTCTCATTGTCTGTGAGTTCTACTTCTCATTGTCTGTGAGTTCTACTTCTCATTGTCTGTGAGTTCTGCGTCTCATTGTCTGTGAGTTCTACTTCTCATTGTCTGTGAGTTCTACTTCTCATTGTCTGTGAGGTCTACGTCTCATTTTCTGTGAGTTCTACTTCTCATTGTCTGTGAGTTCTCATTGTCTGAGTTCTACTTCTCATTGTCTGTGTGTTCTACTTCTCATTGTCTGTGAGTTCTACTTCTCATTGTCTGTGAGTTCTACTTCTCATTGTCTGTGAGTTCTACTTCTCATTGTCTGTGAGGTCTACTTCTCATTGTCTGTGAGTTCTACTTCTCATTGTCTGTGAGTTCTACTTCTTCATTGTCTGTGAGTTCTACTTCTCATTGTCTGTGAGTTCTACTTCTCATTGTCTGTGAGTTTCTACTTCTCATTGTCTGTGAGTTCTACTTCTCATTGTCTGTGAGGTCTACTTCTCATTGTCTGTGAGTTCTACTTCTCATTGTCTGTGAGTTCTACTTCTCATTGTCTGTGAGTTCTACTTCTCATTGTCTGTGAGTTCCTACTTCTCATTGTCTGTGAGTTACTTCTCATTGTCTGTGAGTTCTACTTCTATTGTCTGTGAGTTCTACTTCTCATTGTCTGTGAGTTCTACTTCTCATTGTCTGTGAGTTCTACTTCTCATTGTCTGTGAGTTCTACTTCTATTGTCTGTGAGTTCTACTTCTCATTGTCTGTGAGTTCTACTTCTCATTGTCTGTGAGTTCTACTTCTCATTGTCTGTGAGTTCTACTTCTCATTGTCTGTGAGTTCTACTTCTCATTGTCTGTGAGTTCTACTTCTCATTGTCTGTGAGGTCTACGTCTCATTTTCTGTGAGTTCTACTTCTCATTGTCTGTGAGTTCTACTTCTTATTGTCTGTGATTTCTACTTCTCATTGTCTGTGAAGTCTACTTCTCATTGTCTGAGTTCTACTTCTCATTGTCTGTGAGTTCTACTTCTCATTGTCTGAGTTCTACTTCTCATTGTCTGTGAGTTCTACGTCTCATTTTCTGTGAGTTCTACTTCTCATTGTCTGTGAGGTCTACGTCTCATTTTCTGTGAGTTCTACTTCTCATTGTCTGTGAGTTCTACTTCTCATTGTCTGTGATTTCTACTTCTCATTGTCTGTGAGTTCTACTTCTCATTGTCTGTGAAGTCTACTTCTCATTGTCTGAGTTCTACTTCTCATTGTCTGTGAGTTCTACTTCTCATTGTCTGTGAGTTCTGCGTCTCATTGTCTGTGAGTTCTGCGTCTCATTGTCTGTGAGTTCTACTTCTCATTGTCTGTGAGTTCTGCGTCTCATTTTCTGTGAGTTCTGCGTCTCATTTTCTGTGAGTTCTACTTCTCATTGTCTGTGAAGTCTACTTCTCATTGTCTGTGAGTTCTACTTCTCATTGTCTGTGAGTTCTACTTCTCATTGTCTGTGAGTTCTACTTCTCATTGTCTGAGTTCTACTTCTCATTGTCTGTGAGTTCTACGTCTCATTGTCTGAGTTCTACTTCTCATTGTCTGTGAGTTCTACTTCTCATTGTCTGTGAGTTCTACTTCTCATTGTCTGTGAGTTCTACTTCTCATTGTCTGTGAGTTCTACTTCTCATTGTCTGTGAGTTCTACTTCTCATTGTCTGTGAGTTCTACTTCTCATTGTCTGTGAGTTCTACTTCTCATTGTCTGTGAGGTCTACGTCTCATTTTCTGTGAGTTCTACTTCTCATTGTCTGTGAGTTCTACTTCTTATTGTCTGTGATTTCTACTTCTCATTGTCTGTGAAGTCTACTTCTCATTGTCTGAGTTCTACTTCTCATTTTCTGTGAGTTCTACTTCTCATTGTCTGAGTTCTACTTCTCATTGTCTGTGAGTTCTACGTCTCATTTTCTGTGAGTTCTACTTCTCATTGTCTGTGAGGTCTACGTCTCATTTTCTGTGAGTTCTACTTCTCATTGTCTGTGAGGTCTACTTCTCATTGTCTGTGAGGTCTACGTCTCATTTTCTGTGAGTTCTACTTCTCATTGTCTGTGAGTTCTACTTCTTATTGTCTGTGATTTCTACTTCTCATTGTCTGTGAAGTCTACTTCTCATTGTCTGAGTTCTACTTCTCATTTTCTGTGAGTTCTACTTCTCATTGTCTGAGTTCTACTTCTCATTGTCTGTGAGTTCTACGTCTCATTTTCTGTGAGTTCTACTTCTCATTGTCTGTGAGGTCTACGTCTCATTTTCTGTGAGTTCTACTTCTCATTGTCTGTGAGTTCTACTTCTTATTGTCTGTGATTTCTACTTCTCATTGTCTGTGAGTTCTACTTCTCATTGTCTGTGAGTTCTACTTCTCATTGTCTGTGAGTTCTACTTCTCATTGTCTGTGAGTTCTACTTCTCATTGTCTGTGAGTTCTACTTCTCATTTTCTGTGAGTTCTACTTCTCATTGTCTGTGAGTTCTACTTCTCATTGTCTGTGAGTTCTACTTCTCATTGTCTGTGAGTTCTACTTCTCATTGTCT
Organism: Bombina bombina; assembly: GCF_027579735.1. Taxonomy (NCBI): domain Eukaryota; kingdom Metazoa; phylum Chordata; class Amphibia; order Anura; family Bombinatoridae; genus Bombina; species Bombina bombina. The sequence goes on along the minus strand of NC_069507.1, from coordinate 19,958,965 downwards.
GTGAGTTCTACTTCTCATTGTCTGTGAGTTTCTACTTCTCATTGTCTGTGAGTTCTACTTCTCATGTTCATGTCTGTGAGTTCTACTTCTCATTGTCTGTGAGTTCTACTTCTCATTGTCTGTGAGTTCTACTTCTCATTGTCTGTGAGTCTACTTCTCATTGTCTGTGAGTTCTACTTCTCAGTGTCTGTGAGTTCTACTTCTCATTGTCTGAGTTCTACTTCTCATTGTCTGTGATGTTCTCAGTCTCATTTTCTGTGAGTTCTACCTTCTCATTGTCTGTGAGTTCTACTTCTCATTGTCTGTGAGTGCTACGTCTCATTGTCTGTGAGGTCACTTCTCTTTTCTGTGAGGTCTACTTCTCATTGTCTGTGAGTTCTACTCTCATTGTCTGTGAGGTCTACTTCTCATTGTCTGTGAGGTCTACGTCTCATTGTCTGTGAGTTCTACTTCTCATTGTCTGTGAGTTCTACTTCTCATTGTCTGTGAGGTCTACTTCTCATTGTCTGTGAGTTCTACTTCTCATTGTCTGTGAGTTCTACTTCTCATTGTCTGTGAGTTCTACTTCTCATTGTCTGTGAGGTCTACGTCTCATTGTCTGTGAGTTCTACTTCTCATTGTCTGTGAGTTCTACTTCTCATTGTCTGTGAGGTCTACTTCTCATTGTCTGTGAGTTCTACTTCTCATTGTCTGTGAGTTCTACTTCTCATTGTCTGTGAGTTCTACTTCTCATTGTCTGTGAGGTCTACGTCTCATTGTCTGTGAGTTCTACTTCTCATTGTCTGTGAGTTCTACTTCTCATTGTCTGTGAGGTCTACTTCTCATTGTCTGTGAGTTCTACTTCTCATTGTCTGTGAGTTCTACTTCTCATTGTCTGTGAGGTCTACGTCTCATTGTCTGTGAGGTCTACGTCTCATTGTCTGTGAGTTCTACTTCTCATTGTCTGTGAGTTCTACTTCTCATTTGTCTGTGAGTCTACTTCTCATTGTCTGTGAGTTCTGCGTCTCATTGTCTGTGAGTTATACTTCTCATTGTCTGTGAAGTCTACTTCTCATTGTCTGTGAGGTTCTACTTCTCATTGTCTGTGAGTTCTACTTTCTCATTGTCTGTGAGGTTCATACTTCTCATTGTCTGTGAGTCTACTTCTCATTGTCTGTGAGTTCTACTTCTCATCTGTCTGTGAGTTCTACTTCTCATTGTCTGTGAGAGTTCTACTACTCATTGTCTGTGAGTTCTACTTCTCATTGTCTGTGAGTTCTACTTCTCATTGTCTGTGAGTTCTACTTCTCATTGTCTGTGAGTTCTACTTCTCATTGTCTGTGAGTCTCTTCTCATTGTCTGTGAGTTACTTCTACATTGTCTGTGAGTTCTACTTCTCATTGTCTGTGAGTTCTACTTCTCATTGTCTGTGAGGTCTACTTCTCATTGTCTGTGAGTTCTACTTCTCATTGTCTGTGAGTTCTACTTCTCATTGTCTGTGAGTTCTACTTCTCATTTTCTGTGAGTTCTACTTCTCATTGTCTGTGAGTTCTACTTCTCATTGTCTGTGAGGTCTACGTCTCATTGTCTGAGTTCTACTTCTCATTGTCTGTGAGTTCTACCTCTCATTGTCTGTGAGTTCTACTTCTCATTGTCTGTGAGGTCTACGTCTCATTTTCTGTGAGGTCTACTTCTCATTGTCTGTGAGTTCTACCTCTCATTGTCTGTGAGTTCTACTTCTCATTGTCTGTGAGTTCTACTTCTCATTGTCTGTGAGTTCTGCGTCTCATTGTCTGTGAGTTCTACTTCTCATTGTCTGAGTTCTACTTCTCATTGTCTGTGAGTTCTACTTCTCATTGTCTGTGAGTTCTGCGTCTCATTGTCTGTGAGTTCTGCGTCTCATTGTCTGTGAGTTCTACTTCTCATTGTCTGTGAGTTCTGCGTCTCATTTTCTGTGAGTTCTACTTCTCATTGTCTGTGAAGTCTACTTCTCATTGTCTGTGAGTTCTACTTCTCATTGTCTGTGAGTTCTACTTCTCATTGTCTGTGAGGTCTACTTCTCATTGTCTGAGTTCTACTTCTCATTGTCTGTGAGTTCTACTTCTCATTGTCTGTGAGTTCTACTTCTCATTGTCTGTGAGTTCTACTTCTCATTTTCTGTGAGTTCTACTTCTCATTTTCTGTGAGGTCTACTTCTCATTGTCTGAGTTCTACTTCTCATTGTCTGTGAGTTCTACTTCTCATTGTCTGTGAGTTCTGCGTCTCATTGTCTGTGAGTTCTGCGTCTCATTGTCTGTGAGTTCTACTTCTCATTGTCTGTGAAGTCTACTTCTCATTGTCTGAGTTCTACTTCTCATTGTCTGTGAGTTCTACTTCTCATTGTCTGTGAGTTCTACTTCTCATTGTCTGTGAGTTCTACTTCTCATTGTCTGTGAGTTCTACTTCTCATTTTCTGTGAGTTCTACTTCTCATTGTCTGTGAGTTCTACGTCTCATTGTCTGTGAGTTCTACGTCTCATTTTCTGTGAGGTCTATTTCTCATTTTCTGTGAGTTCTACTTCTCATTTTCTGTGAGTTCTACTTCTCATTTTCTGTGAGTTCTACTTCTCATTTTCTGTGAGTTCTACTTCTCATTGTCTGTGAGGTCTACTTCTCATTGTCTGTGAGTTTTACTTCTCATTGTCTGTGAGTTTTACTTCTCATTGTCTGTGAGTTCTACTTCTCATTGTCTGTGAGTTCTACTTCTCATTGTCTGTGAGGTCTACTTCTCATTGTCTGTGAGTTTTACTTCTCATTGTCTGTGAGTTCTACTTCTCATTGTCTGTGAGGTCTACTTCTCATTGTCTGTGAGTTTTACTTCTCATTGTCTGTGAGTTCTACTTCTCATTGTCTGTGAGTTCTAATTCTCATTGTCTGTGAGTTCTACTTCTCATTGTCTCTGAGTTCTACGTCTCATTTTCTGTGAGTTCTACTTTACTGTGCTGCGTATACTTTATTATTACAGTAGCTGCTTTTCATTTACAATTTGATAGTTTGATTCAGCAAAATCATCTTCTCACATTATAGCTTAATACATTCAACAACTTCCTGCAGATCTGTGAGTTCTACGTCTCATTGTCTGTGAGTTCTATTTCTCATTTTCTGTGAGTTCTACGTCTCATTGTCTGTGAGTTCTACTTTTCATTGTCTGTGAGTTCTACTTCTCATTTTCTGAGAGGTCTATTTCTCATTTTCTGTGAGTTCTACTTCTCATTTTCTGAGAGGTCTATTTCTCATTTTCTGTGAGTTCTACTTCTCATTTTCTGAGAGGTCTATTTCTCATTTTCTGTGAGGTCTATTTCTCATTTTCTGTGAGTTCTACTTCTCATTGTCTGTGAGTTCTACTTCTCATTGTCTGTGAGTTCTACTTCTCATTTTCTGTGAGTTCTACTTCTCATTTTCTGTGAGGTCTATTTCTCATTTTCTGAGAGGTCTATTTGTCATTTTCTGTGAGTTCTACTTCTCATTTTCTGAGAGGTCTACTTCTCATTTCCCGAGAGGTCTATTTCTCATTTTCTGTGAGTTCTACTTCTCATTTTCTGAGAGGTCTATTTCTCATTTTCTGTGAGTTCTACTTCTCATTTTCTGAGAGGTCTATTTCTCATTTTCTGAGAGGTCTATTTCTCATTTTCTGTGAGTTCTACTTCTCATTGTCTGTGAGTTCTACTTCTCATTGTCTGTGAGTTCTACTTCTCATTGTCTGTGAGTTCTACTTCTCATTTTCTGTGAGTTCTACTTCTCATTGTCTGTGAGTTCTACTTCTCATTTTCTGTGAGTTCTACTTCTCATTTTCTGTGAGTTCTACTTCTCATTTTCTGTGAGTTCTACTTCTCATTTTCTGTGAGTTCTACTTCTCATTTTCTGTGAGTTCTACTTCTCATTTTCTGTGAGTTCTACTTCTCATTTTCTGTGAGTTCTACTTCTCATTTTCTGTGAGTTCTACTTCTCATTTTCTGAGAGTTCTACTTCTCATTTTCTGAGAGTTCTACTTCTCATTTTCTGTGAGTTCTACTTCTCATTGTCTGTGAGTTCTACTTCTCATTTTCTGTGAGTTCTACTTCTCATTGTCTGTGAGTTCTACTTCTCATTGTCTGAGAGTTCTACTTCTCATTTTCTGTGAGTTCTACTTCTCATTGTCTGTGAGTTCTACTTCTCATTGTCTGTGAGTTCTACTTCTCATTGTCTGTGAGTTCTACTTCTCATTGTCTGTGAGTTCTACTTCTCATTGTCTGTGAGTTCTACTTCTCATTGTCTGTGAGTTCTACTTCTCATATTCTGTGAGTTCTACTTCTCATTGTCTGTGAGTTCTACTTCTCATTGTCTGTGAGTTCTACTTCTCATTTTCTGTGAGTTCTACTTCTCATTGTCTGTGAGTTCTACTTCTCATTGTCTGTGAGTTCTACTTCTCATTGTCTGTGAGTTCTACTTCTCATTGTCTGTGAGTTCTACTTCTCATTGTCTGTGAGTTCTACTTCTCATTTTCTGTGAGTTCTACTTCTCATTGTCTGTGAGTTCTACTTCTCATTGTCTGTGAGGTCTACGTCTCATTGTCTGAGTTCTACTTCTCATTGTCTGTGAGTTCTACCTCTCATTGTCTGTGAGTTCTACTTCTCATTGTCTGTGAGGTCTACGTCTCATTTTCTGTGAGGTCTACTTCTCATTGTCTGTGAGTTCTACCTCTCATTGTCTGTGAGGTCTACGTCTAATTTTCTGTGAGTTCTACTTCTCATTGTCTGTGAAGTCTACTTCTCATTGTCTGTGAGTTCTACTTCTCATTGTCTGTGAGTTCTACTTCTCATTGTCTGTGAGTTCTACTTCTCATTGTCTGTGAGTTCTACGTCTCATTGTCTGAGTTCTACTTCTCATTGTCTGTGAGTTCTACTTCTCATTGTCTGTGAGTTCTACTTCTCATTGTCTGTGAGTTCTACTTCTCATTGTCTGTGAGTTCTACTTCTCATTGTCTGTGAGTTCTACTTCTCATTGTCTGTGAGTTCTACTTCTCATTGTCTGTGAGTTCTACTTCTCATTGTCTGTGAGGTCTACGTCTCATTGTCTGTGAGTTCTATTTCTCATTGTCTGTGAGTTCTACTTCTCATTGTCTGTGAGGTCTACTTCTCATTGTCTGTGAGTTCTACTTCTCATTGTCTGTGAGTTCTACTTCTCATTGTCTGTGAGGTCTACGTCTCATTGTCTGTGAGTTCTACTTCTCATTGTCTGTGAGTTCTACTTCTCATTGTCTGTGAGGTCTACTTCTCATTGTCTGTGAGTTCTACTTCTCATTGTCTGTGAGTTCTACTTCTCATTGTCTGTGAGTTCTACTTCTCATTGTCTGTGAGGTCTACGTCTCATTGTCTGTGAGTTCTACTTCTCATTGTCTGTGAGGTCTACTTCTCATTGTCTGTGAGTTCTACTTCTCATTGTCTGTGAGTTCTACTTCTCATTGTCTGTGAGGTCTACGTCTCATTGTCTGTGAGGTCTACGTCTCATTGTCTGTGAGTTCTAATTCTCATTGTCTGTGAGTTCTACTTCTCATTGTCTGTGAGGTCTACTTCTCATTGTCTGTGAGTTCTACTTCTCATTGTCTGTGAGTTCTACTTCTCATTGTCTGTGAGTTCTACTTCTCATTGTCTGTGAGGTCTACTTCTCATTGTCTGTGAGTTCTACTTCTTATTGTCTGAGTTCTACTTCTCATTGTCTGTGAGTTCTACTTCTCATTGTCTGTGAGGTCTACTTCTCATTGTCTGTGAGTTCTACTTCTTATTGTCTGAGTTCTACTTCTCATTGTCTGTGAGTTCTACTTCTCATTGTCTGTGAGTTCTACTTCTCATTGTCTGTGAGTTCTACTTCTCATTGTCTGTGAGTTCTACTTCTCATTGTCTGTGAGTTCTACTTCTCATTGTCTGTGAGTTCTACTTCTCATTTTCTGTGAGTTCTACTTCTCATTGTCTGTGAGTTCTACTTCTCATTGTCTGTGAGTTCTACTTCTCATTGTCTGTGAGTTCTACTTCTCATTGTCTGTGAGTTCTACTTCTCATTGTCTGTGAGGTCTACTTCTCATTGTCTGTGAGTTTTACTTCTCATTGTCTGTGAGTTCTACTTCTCATTGTCTGTGAGGTCTACTTCTCATTGTCTGTGAGTTTTACTTCTCATTGTCTGTGAGTTCTACTTCTCATTGTCTGTGAGTTCTAATTCTCATTGTCTGTGAGTTCTACTTCTCATTGTCTCTGAGTTCTACGTCTCATTTTCTGTGAGTTCTACTTTACTGTGCTGCGTATACTTTATTATTACAGTAGCTGCTTTTCATTTACAATTTGATAGTTTGATTCAGCAAAATCATCTTCTCACATTATAGCTTAATACATTCAACAACTTCCTGCAGATCTGTGAGTTCTACGTCTCATTGTCTGTGAGTTCTATTTCTCATTTTCTGTGAGTTCTACGTCTCATTGTCTGTGAGTTCTACTTTTCATTGTCTGTGAGTTCTACTTCTCATTTTCTGAGAGGTCTATTTCTCATTTTCTGTGAGTTCTACTTCTCATTTTCTGAGAGGTCTATTTCTCATTTTCTGTGAGTTCTACTTCTCATTTTCTGAGAGGTCTATTTCTCATTTTCTGTGAGGTCTATTTCTCATTTTCTGTGAGTTCTACTTCTCATTGTCTGTGAGTTCTACTTCTCATTTTCTGTGAGTTCTACTTCTCATTTTCTGTGAGGTCTATTTCTCATTTTCTGAGAGGTCTATTTGTCATTTTCTGTGAGTTCTACTTCTCATTTTCTGAGAGGTCTACTTCTCATTTTCCGAGAGGTCTATTTCTCATTTTCTGTGAGTTCTACTTCTCATTTTCTGAGAGGTCTATTTCTCATTTTCTGTGAGTTCTACTTCTCATTTTCTGAGAGGTCTATTTCTCATTTTCTGTGAGTTCTACTTCTCATTGTCTGTGAGTTCTACTTCTCATTGTCTGTGAGTTCTACTTCTCATTGTCTGTGAGTTCTACTTCTCATTTTCTGTGAGTTCTACTTCTCATTTTCTGTGAGTTCTACTTCTCATTTTCTGTGAGTTCTACTTCTCATTGTCTGTGAGTTCTACTTCTCATTGTCTGTGAGTTCTACTTCTCATTTTCTGTGAGTTCTACTTCTCATTTTCTGTGAGGTCTACTTCTCATTGTCTGAGTTCTACTTCTCATTGTCTGTGAGTTCTACTTCTCATTGTCTGTGAGTTCTACTTCTCATTGTCTGTGAGTTCTGCGTCTCATTGTCTGTGAGTTCTGCGTCTCATTGTCTGTGAGTTCTACTTCTCATTGTCTGCGAGTTCTGCGTCTCATTTTCTGTGAGTTCTACTTCTCATTGTCTGTGAAGTCTACTTCTCATTGTCTGAGTTCTACTTCTCATTGTCTGTGAGTTCTACTTCTCATTGTCTGTGAGTTCTACTTCTCATTGTCTGTGAGTTCTACTTCTCATTGTCTGTGAGTTCTACTTCTCATTTTCTGTGAGTTCTACTTCTCATTTTCTGTGAGTTCTACTTCTCATTGTCTGTGAGTTCTACTTCTCATTGTCTGTGAGTTCTACGTCTCATTGTCTGTGAGTTCTAAGTCTCATTTTCTGTGAGGTCTATTTCTCATTTTCTGTGAGTTCTACTTCTCATTTTCTGTGAGTTCTACTTCTCATTTTCTGTGAGTTCTACTTCTCATTTTCTGTGAGTTCTACTTCTCATTGTCTGTGAGGTCTACTTCTCATTGTCTGTGAGTTTTACTTCTCATTGTCTGTGAGGTCTACTTCTCATTGTCTGTGAGTTTTACTTCTCATTGTCTGTGAGTTCTACTTCTCATTGTCTGTGAGTTCTACTTCTCATTGTCTGTGAGGTCTACTTCTCATTGTCTGTGAGTTTTACTTCTCATTGTCTGTGAGTTCTACTTCTCATTGTCTGTGAGGTCTACTTCTCATTGTCTGTGAGTTTTACTTCTCATTGTCTGTGAGTTCTACTTCTCATTGTCTGTGAGTTCTAATTCTCATTGTCTGTGAGTTCTACTTCTCATTGTCTCTGAGTTCTACGTCTCATTTTCTGTGAGTTCTACTTTACTGTGCTGCGTATACTTTATTATTACAGTAGCTGCTTTTCATTTACAATTTGATAGTTTGATTCAGCAAAATCATCTTCTCACATTATAGCTTAATACATTCAACAACTTCCTGCAGATCTGTGAGTTCTACGTCTCATTGTCTGTGAGTTCTATTTCTCATTTTCTGTGAGTTCTACGTCTCATTGTCTGTGAGTTCTACTTTTCATTGTCTGTGAGTTCTACTTCTCATTTTCTGAGAGGTCTATTTCTCATTTTCTGTGAGTTCTACTTCTCATTTTCTGAGAGGTCTATTTCTCATTTTCTGTGAGTTCTACTTCTCATTTTCTGAGAGGTCTATTTCTCATTTTCTGTGAGGTCTATTTCTCATTTTCTGTGAGTTCTACTTCTCATTGTCTGTGAGTTCTACTTCTCATTGTCTGTGAGTTCTACTTCTCATTTTCTGTGAGTTCTACTTCTCATTTTCTGTGAGGTCTATTTCTCATTTTCTGAGAGGTCTATTTGTCATTTTCTGTGAGTTCTACTTCTCATTTTCTGAGAGGTCTACTTCTCATTTTCCGAGAGGTCTATTTCTCATTTTCTGTGAGTTCTACTTCTCATTTTCTGAGAGGTCTATTTCTCATTTTCTGTGAGTTCTACTTCTCATTTTCTGAGAGGTCTATTTCTCATTTTCTGTGAGTTCTACTTCTCATTGTCTGTGAGTTCTACTTCTCATTGTCTGTGAGTTCTACTTCTCATTGTCTGTGAGTTCTACTTCTCATTTTCTGTGAGTTCTACTTCTCATTTTCTGTGAGTTCTACTTCTCATTTTCTGTGAGTTCTACTTCTCATTTTCTGTGAGTTCTACTTCTCATTTTCTGTGAGTTCTACTTCTCATTTTCTGTGAGTTCTACTTCTCATTTTCTGTGAGTTCTACTTCTCATTTTCTGTGAGTTCTACTTCTCATTTTCTGAGAGTTCTACTTCTCATTTTCTGAGAGTTCTACTTCTCATTTTCTGTGAGTTCTACTTCTCATTGTCTGTGAGTTCTACTTCTCATTTTCTGTGAGTTCTACTTCTCATTGTCTGTGAGTTCTACTTCTCATTGTCTGAGAGTTCTACTTCTCATTTTCTGTGAGTTCTACTTCTCATTGTCTGTGAGTTCTACTTCTCATTGTCTGTGAGTTCTACTTCTCATTGTCTGTGAGTTCTACTTCTCATTGTCTGTGAGTTCTACTTCTCATTGTCTGTGAGTTCTACTTCTCATTGTCTGTGAGTTCTACTTCTCATTGTCTGTGAGTTCTACTTCTCATTGTCTGTGAGTTCTACTTCTCATTTTCTGTGAGTTCTACTTCTCATTGTCTGTGAGTTCTACTTCTCATTGTCTGTGAGTTCTACGTCTCATTGTCTGTGAGTTCTACGTCTCATTGTCTGTGAGTTCTACTTCTCATTTTCTGTGAGTTCTACTTCTCATTGTCTGTGAGTTCTACTTCTCATTGTCTGTGAGTTCTACTTCTCATTTTCTGTGAGTTCTACTTCTCATTTTCTGAGAGTTCTACTTCTCATTTTCTGTGAGTTCTACTTCTCATTGTCTGTGAGTTCTACTTCTCATTTTCTGTGAGTTCTACTTCTCATTGTCTGTGAGTTCTACTTCTCATTGTCTGAGAGTTCTACTTCTCATTTTCTGTGAGTTCTACTTCTCATTGTCTGTGAGTTCTACTTCTCATTGTCTGTGAGTTCTACTTCTCATTGTCTGTGAGTTCTACTTCTCATTGTCTGTGAGTTCTACTTCTCATTGTCTGTGAGTTCTACTTCTCATTGTCTGTGAGTTCTACTTCTCATTGTCTGTGAGTTCTACTTCTCATTTTCTGTGAGTTCTACTTCTCATTTTCTGTGAGTTCTACTTCTCATTGTCTGTGAGTTCTACTTCTCATTGTCTGTGAGTTCTACTTCTCATTTTCTGTGAGTTCTACATCTCATTGTCTGTGAGTTCTACTTCTCATTGTCTGTGAGTTCTACTTCTCATTGTCTGTGAGTTTTACTTCTCATTGTCTGTGAGTTCTACTTCTCATTGTCTGTGAGTTCTACTTCTCATTGTCTGTGAGGTCTACTTCTCATTGTCTGTGAGGTCTACTTCTCATTGTCTGTGAGTTCTACTTCTCATTGTCTGTGAGTTCTACTTCTCATTGTCTGTGAGTTCTACCTCTCATTGTCTGTGAGTTCTACCTCTCATTGTCTGTGAGTTCTACCTCTCATTGTCTGTGAGGTCTATTTCTCATTTTCTGTGAGGTCTATTTCTCATTTTCTGTGAGGTCTATTTCTCATTTAAGGCACAGTGGGAGCAAAGACATTAAACTGTCAGACACATCAATAAATAAGGGCACAAGAAAACTATATTAAATGTGTGAAATGAGGTAGAAAAATGTCATTAGATAAATAAGAGAGCCTGAGAGACTGTAATAATGTTGGCAATTAAGAGAGATACCTGGTAATTAGGGAGAGTTGGCACCTCTACAACATGGAAAGGTTGTTAAGGAGACAAAATTCAACTTTCATGATTCAGATAGAGCAGGTAATTTTACCAATTTGCTCCTGTTATCAAATTGACTTAATTCATGTGGGCCATATAGATATCATTGTGCTCATGCCCGTGGAGTTACCTAGGAGTCAGCACTGATTGGCTAAAATGCAAGTCTGTCAAAAGAATTGAAGTATGGGGGGAATCTGCAAAGGCTTAGATACAAGGTAATCACAGAGTTAAAAAGTGCATTAATATAACAGTGTTTGGTTATGCAAAACTGGGGAATGGGCTCAAACGTTTATAGATTTAAGATTTTTGCGCTAGTCGAGTTGCACTCGTCATGACCAAGGAATAAATTTAACCTATGATTATAGTAATGCAATTATAGGTGGATGCAAATAATTATATTCATGAGGATAGCTGCCATTTAAAGAAAGGGAAAGAAAATATCCCATACGGGCAAAACCTGACAATAAGAAAGAACTGCACGAAACTCAGACTATAACGAACAGGTCAGAATATTACAGAAGAAATTCAACGAAAGAGGATATAAGAATGATTTGACATAGAAAGCTAACACAAAAGCCAGGAATATAGACCGGAAAACACTAATAGAACTAAAACTGAGATTACACAGTGATCAGAGTTTCAATAACACTCCTTTCATTACTAATTTTAATATCGATCATAAGTTTGTTAATAAGATCCTTAGAAAACATTGGCATCTTATACAAAGTGATCCCTACATAGGGGATAAAGTTACACCATACCCTAGAAAGATTTTTAGAAAAGCTAAGAACCTCAAAAACATACTTGCACCAAGCGAGTTTAGGAAAGACAACAAAACCCCCTTATTTAGGGATCTGTATGGAGAGGAGGTAAAAAGGTTTTTTCCTTGTCATACATGTAAGGCGTGTGAGCATACAATCAAATCTAAAAACTTCACTTCCACACAAACAGGAGAAGAGTTTAACATAAACGAAACAATGGATGCACTGACAAAGGCCTGATTTATCTTATTGAATGTTCCTGCAAAAGACAGTATTTGGGTGAAACAACAAGAAGTTTGAGGGAGAGAATTTGGGAACATTTAAGTTGCATAAGAAATGGGAAACATGATGCATATATCTATAAACATATTAGGGAAGTACACAATAATAACCCCAAACATCTGAAATGTTGTGGAATAGATTGGAGGGGAGGTGACTTGGAGGAAAAACTCTTATACAAAGAAGCGGAGTTGATATACAAGATGAAAACTTTGCAAACTAGCGGCTAGATTATGAGTTGTGCGTTAGGGTAAAAAAGCAGCGTTAAGAGGTCCTAACGATGCTTTTTTTACGCCTGCTGGTATTACGAGTCTTGCAGGTTTAGGTTTACCGCACACTTCTTTGACCTTACCGCAAAACGACTTACGTAAACTTTGTAAAGTCTTTTTTCTATGGGACTTCCATAGCGCTGATATTACAAGTCTGTCCTGGGAGGCCAAAAAGTGAGCAGTACACCCTACCCTGTCAAGATCCCTAACGCATTTAAAAGTCAGTAGTTAAGAGTTTTATGGTACAACGCTGTAACATAAAACTCATAACTAAAGTGCTAAAAAGTACACTAACACCCATAAACTACCTATTAACCCCTAAACTGAGGCCCTTCTGCATCGCAAACACTATAATAAAAATGTTAACCCCTAATCTGCCGCCCCGGACACCGCCGCCACCTACATTATATTTATGAACCCCTAATCTGCTGCCCCCAACATCGCAGACACCTACATTATATTTATTAACCCCTAATCTGCCACCCACAATGTCGCCACCTATCTACACTTATTAACCCCTAATCTGCCCCCCCAACGTCGCTGCCACTATAATAAACATGTTAACCCCTAAACCGCCGCACTCCCGCCTCGCAAACATTAGTTAAATATTATTAACCCCTAATCTGCCATCCCTAACATCGCCGCCACCTACCTACATTTATTAACCCCTAATCTGCCGCCCCCAATGTCGCCGCCACTATACTAAATGTATTAACCCCTAAACCTAAGTCTAACCCTAACCCCCCCTAACTTGAATATAATTTAAATAAATCTAAATAAAAAATATTATTACCTAAATAATTCCTATTTAAAACTAAATACTTACCTATAAAATAAACCCTAAGATAGCTACAATATAACTAATAGTTACATTGTATCTAGCTTAGGGTTTATTTTTATTTTACAGGCAAGTTTGTATTTATTTTAACTAGGTAGAATAGTTATTAAATAGTTATTAACTATTTACTAACTACCTAGCTAATATAAATACAAAAGTACCTGTAAAATAAAACCTAACCTAAGTTACACTAACACCTAACACTACACAATAATTAAATAAATTAACTAAATTAACAACAATTAAATCAATTAAATTAAATTAGCTAAAGTACAAAAAAAAACCCACACTAAATTACAGAAAATAATAAGCAAATTACAAGATATTTAAACTAATTACACCTAATCTAATAGCCCTATCAAAATAAAAAAAGCCCCCCCAAAATAAAAAAAAAAACCTAGCCTAAACTACCAATAGCCCTTAAAAGGGCCTTTTGCGGGGCATTGCCCCAAAATAATCAGCTCTTTTACCTGACAAAAAAAAAATACAAACAACCCCCCCAACAGTAAAACCCACCACCCACACAACCAACCCCCCAAATAAAATACTATCTAAAAAAAACTAAGCTCCCCATTGCTCTGAAAAGGGCATTTGGATGGGCATTGCCCTTAAAAGGGCAGTTAGCTCTTTTGCAAGCCCAAACCCTAACCTAAAAATAAAACCCACCCAATACACCCTTAAAAAAACCTAACACTAACCCCCTGAAGATCGACTTACCGGGAGCGGAGCGGGTCCATCTTCAAGACATCCGATGCGGAGCATCCTCTTCATCTGACGACTAAAGATGAATGAAGGTACCTTTAAGTGACGTCATCCAAGATGGCATCCCTTAGATTCCGATTGGCTGATAGAATTATATCAGCCAATCGGAATTAAGGTAGAAAAAATCCTATTGGCTGATGCACTGTTGTAGGGTTCTCTGTGAAGACGTCAAACCAACAGTTATGGAGCCACTCCCACAAACTCCGATATGAAAGCTCTTTTACATGGATTACATATAAACTTTTATTTGCTTCACGCTTGCGGTTCTATTGTGTCAACGGAACAGGTAATCTCCTTTTTTGTGTACTTGTGGAAACTGTACAAGTGTGATGCTCCAGGATTAAGTATATGTATACACTTTCGCTAAGCAGCAATTCTCTACGCTAAGCTGCTGGGATAATATGTTTCTGGCGATATAATTTCGGCCAAAGAGTAAAAGTGAAAAAGGTGGTTTTGAAAAAAGGTGGTTGTGGAACCGAACTTTGTGACGTTTTAATGTTTTAATCATTTAAAAACGTCTTTTAGCATTCTGTTTCATCTGCTTAAATGCAAAGGGCCCCAATGCACTTCTATATAGGTCTATATATGTTTAAATATATAATAATGTGTTTATATGTGTATATATATGTCTGTAAATACATATATACACATACAAATACATATGTACACATATAAATACATATACACGTATAAATACATATACACCTATAAATACATATATACACATATAGGTATATAAATACATATATACACATATAAATACATATATACACATATAAATACATATGTACACATATAAATACATATGTACGCACACACATGCACATTTAGACATGTATATGTATGCATCTCTATGTTTAAAGGCCTTTTCCAGCATTTTTTTTTTTAAGCGGTAATGATTCTAGCGTAAATCATGATTTCACTTATGCAATTGTTTTTACGCTCAACTTGTAATACCAGCGGTAAGCCCGATGAGCGAAAACCCTCGCAATATACATCTTATTGCTCGGGCGCAAATGATTGTGCTCCACTTGTAATTCAGCCAAAATGTATTTGTTTCTACAAACATTTGGTCATTGAATTACTGTTACTGGAAATTGTTTGTCTGTGGCACAAGTGCCCCAGTGTTTAATTGCAGCAAGTAATTTGCCTGTGATACAACAATGTGTTGGACATGTGACTTTGATCTATTAGCAGCACACAGCTGCATCTTCTGTTTTGTGGTGGGATAAAGAGATATAAATATTGGCTTCGGCTTTTTCAGTGTTGCCTGAGTATCTGCAGGTAATAAAGCAAAACATTTTCCTGGTTTAATTTGCAGCGACAGATCTTGTGATCAGGGCCGGATTTACATCTCAGGTGCCTGTAGGCACAAAAATCTGAGGCGCCCCCCCCCCCCAAAAAAAAAGTGAAAAAAAAATGAGGATTTTTTTAATTATTATTTAGGACAACTAAAAATAAATATTAGATGTAAAACATTAAAGCCAATACATTAGATCAGCTTATCTGATTCAACAAATACTTAAATAAAGCTGACTTTCAATTTTAAAATCAATTTGTCCAAAAAAAAGGCAGCAAAAGCAATCTTTTAGAGTAAATAAAAAACAAATTGCAATACAATTTAAACCACATGCCCTTTTATGGAGATACACAAACTAACACACACACACCTATTATACAATATTTGTTGTAATGGAAGCTACACCAAAAATCAATACACTTTTAAAGGGACATTAAACCCCCAAAAAATCTTTCAAGATTCAGATAGAGAATACAATTTTAAACATTCCCATTTACTTATTTTATCTAATTTGCTTGATTCTTTAGATATTCTTTGCTGGAGAAATAGCAATGCACAGGGTTGAGCCAATCACATGAGGCATATATGTGCAGCCACTAATCAGCAGCTACTAAGGCTATCTAGATATGCTTTTCAACAAAGGATCTCAAGAGAATGAAGCACATTAGATAATAGTAGAATAAATTGGAAAGTTGTTTTCAATTGTATTCTCTATCTGAATCATGAAAGAATAATTTTGGGTTTATGTCCCTTTAACTTAACTCAAATGGCCATACAATTGAAAACCGTTATCAAAAATTGATGGAAATTGTCAGTGTGATCTATATGCTGTCTTTTGTATTTCCTAAAATTCTTATTATTCATTAAAAAAATATGTTTTTTATTGGAGCAATATCTACAAAACACATTTAAACACTTTCATGGTAAATGAGAAATCACACAACAAATCCTGTGATATGCTATTGATCAACATTAGAGATCTACAGTCTATTCTGCACAGTCTTCCTTTTTGGGAACTCACTTGAAAAAGTGACCCATACTGCATCAGTAACAAGAAGAACACAATGTAATGAGCAGTAATCATATTGTATTAAATGACCAAGAGAAGTGCAACTGTACATAATGTATATGATCTCATGGCTACCCTGATCTAATGCCAGTACACTATCTGCACTACAACAACAGCAATAATATACTTGTGCACTTACTTGCGTTCTCTGTTGAAGTTGTCACAGAGATTTCTGTCTCCACTGACTGTGTGTGTGCCTGGATCTCATGCTGCAAGCCTTATCTCTTGTTTAAACTTATTAACCTAAACCCAGCCTGTTATCTAGTTAACTCATTATGTGAAATGCTGTGTAAATTGTGCTACAATGAACAATAACATTAGCACACTAGAAGAAAGCTCAGCTACCTCTGTGGAGTGGGACTGGACAGTCTGTGCAGTGAGCAACCAGGCTAGCTAGTCCTATCCTGCCTTGCTGCTGCCTGCCGACTGTAGTGAGTGCTGCCAGTCGCCTAACCTAACTACTTCTTGCTGCGGCGCCCTCAGACTCTGGCCTCCCGAGTCCCCAAGCAAGCTCAGCCCGCTGCTGCTTCCCTCTCTCACAGTCTCCTGTCTCACTATTCCCGCGCGTGCAATGAGACAGGAAGCTGGGAGTGGTTGGACTAGGAAGTGATGAGTGAGTGTCAGGGCGACCCGGGAGCGGCAGCCAAGAGGGAGACAGAAGTTTGCAGTGTAGACTGTCACTCAAGTCACATGAGGCCCCTGTTCCTCCAACCCGGCCCCAGCACACCGGATCAATAGCTTGTTTTGCCAGCGCAGCGGCACATTTATTTTACTAAAATAAAATTTGAAAAAATATATACAGTATTTAAAAAAAAAAAAAAAAATACACTGACTCTTGTGGCGCCCCTGCTGCAATGCGCCTGTAGGCACATGCCTACTGTGCCTAATGGCAAATCCGGCCCTGCTTGTGATGTTAAAGGCACATTAAGTAGCTTCCGCTGCAGTAAAACTAATTGCCCCCTAGATATTATGTGATAATGAATTGCATCAGTCACTTGTATATAAGGTATTTATATATTGCCATGCACATATGAGAGGGAGTCTGGTAGATTACACATTGGCACAGTAATCATACGATTATTTTCAATGAATCCACTTAAACTTATAAAGCAGCTGGTTAAGCACAGCATAGCGGCTTTAATATTAGAAGCCATGAGGAATTGACATGTGGTAAAGATTATAAGGTAGATAAACCTTCCAAAATTTACAGCAGAGATCATGAGGCAATGCTGTCAGTAAAGTGGCATAGAGCAGATGTGAAGCTACATATGACAATCAGGGCATGATAATAAAAAAAGTCTCCATTTTGGAGAGAAATTATGGTGCAGACTTCACAGGGGCTGAGCTCACTAAATTAAAGGGGCAGAACCAGGAAGTCCCTGACAGATGAGAGCTGCCTCCCATAGAAAGTAACTAAACTCTCTGGAATAGAGAAACTTCAGACTGAAGTTAACAAGGGAGCACTCAAGACTGATATAAAGGGGCCGATTTATCAAAGCGTCAATCTCGGTGCATTCGCTGGAGTCAATACGCTTGGCAGACATCGCTGCTGGGAATCCACGTACGACGCCCTTATTTATTAAAAAGTCTGTCAAAAACACACGCTTTAAGTACGGTGCGATGAGCATCGGACTGTTGATAAATAAGCGTCATCGATAGCGGATATTCTGTTTTTTTCCAACTTTATACTATATCACTACTATCCACGGACAAGCACATTTCTCTAAAGCTAATCCTTTTATTTTTCATTTGCTAATGTCCAAACAATAGCTAGATTTATACCTGAGCAAACAATAATATCTCATGAAAGTTATTTTTTTGTTTTATTTGTTATACAAAAAAATCTGATATGATATTTTCACTTAAAGTAATGTGTATTTGTATTTCTAGAAATCAAGATATGCTTTTATCTCATGTTTTTTTTTTTTTTTTTTTTAAATGATTCGCAATCCTAGAATTTGTACATATATCTTTGCACATAATTGTGTATATATATGTGTGTTATGTCAGAAATCTTTTCCAAACATATTTACATGTCCCTACATTTTATTTTGTTCTAAACAATGTTGTCTTTCATATCTCTGTGTTTTTTTATACCACTATATGTATATAGTGTAAATATATTATTATTCTGAGGAAGAATATTTGCGAATATAACATGTAATCAGGGTATCATAGGTATTTATTTGCAAACAATGGATATTTTAAGAGCTGGGCCAGTTTTCTCTCTGTACCTGTCTAACCCCTCCAGATTGCAGTGTAGTTTTAATCACCACCCCTACACAGGTGTTATAAAATGGGCTGGCATAAAAGATGACATTTCCTAATGAAAATAAAATTCAAGTGAAGGAAGAAAAACACTGAAAATATCATGACACTAAATAGGTGATTTTAATTTCTGCTGTATCTGATTCATGACAGTTTAATGTTAGGTGGACTTTCCCTTTGAGCTATCAGTTTAAGATTATATTGAATCAAACATCATGTAATGTATTTATTTCATTTTTATCCCTATATCTACTAGCTGCCAGACAGACATTACCTGTCATTAAAACTACTTTTGAAATGAATCTGTCCCTTGAAATTACATGTGATTATAATAATATTATTTAACATATTATTTAGATACTGAACATGGGTCTTTGTTGTCTGTGTGATTTAGAAAGAGTATACAATTGTAATCAACTTTCTAATTTACATAAATATGTAATAAGCTTCATTCTCTTGCAGCATCTAACATAACCTTTCTGGGTTTTCAGAATCCCATTGATTTCTATGGCATTCGCGGTCTCAAGGGTGGCCTTTTAAATGATAGGTACACTGTGGTGGAAAAGACACGAGTGTACCTGTTGAATATTTGATAAATGGGGAAGAGGGTCAAATAGAGTCGAATGTGTATTCAAAACATCTGGAATGACGCAAGCATCGATCTGCGTTGAATTGATATTGTTGGAGCGTATATTACGTAACACATTTCAACATTTGACAATGTTGATGATTTGTTAATTACGGTGGATTCAATTTACATTGAATATGATGCAAGATTTAAGTGGATTCCATCGAATTATAAGTTGAAGCTTTGATAAATCGGCCCCAAAGTCTCAGTTTACAGCAAATACAAATGAAACTGAAATATTTTCACTGCATTTTGTTATAGTTTGGTATCATTACTTTTCTGACAGTTAAATAAGTGTATTCTGAATTGTGAGCAAACTTCACCTGCATACAGCTACTGATATAAATCAGTGAAATCTGCTGGTGTTACATGCTTAGAGAATATAAGGAGTGCTGTGAGAGAGATTAAGAGACACCCTGAGACTCTCCTGTTCTGCCCAGGGAACTAACCTGTCTCTCCCACTTTTTTAAACTGTCAGTTTTGTTTTACATAGAATAAATGCAATGGACAATGTAATTTGTAAAAGACACACAGAAGTATACAAAGTTTAATCCTAATTTGTTAAAGTTTCAAAGCATAATAACAATTTTCAAAATCACAATAATACACTGCTGTATACAAAATCCAAATGCATTAAAATATAAAACAGAAAGTGCACAGCTTAAATGTAATAAAACTTAAAGGGCAAAATCTTAAAGGGACACTGAACCCAAAGTTTTTCTTTTGTGATTCAGCTAGAGCATGTAATTTTAAGCAACTTTCTAATTTACTCCTATTAGCAAATGTTCTTCATTCTCTTGGTATCTTTATTTAAAAAGCAAGAATGTAAGTTTAGATGCTGGCCCATTTTTGGTGAACAACCTGGGTTTTTCTTGCTGATTGGTGGATAAATTCATCCAGCAATAAACAAGTGCTGTCCAGGGTTCTGGACTTTCTTTTTCAAATAAAGAGAACAAAGAAAAATTGATAATAGGAGTAAGTTATAAAGTTGCTTAATATTGCTGCTCTATCTGAATCACGAAAGAAAAAAATTGGGTTCAGTGTCCCTTTAAGTGTAAAGTAATATAAAATAAAAAGCACAAAGTGTAAATGTAACACAACTTTCACGTCATGCAGTGCTATATTGCACTGAGCTTGTCTCTTATTCACATACAGAAATGCAAGGAATGTCCCTTAGTTTGCCTTTGTATAGTCAGAGAATCAATTGTAAAAACAAGAAAATCCGGTGCACTCAGGGGATAAAAAGTAAGTTGCTTTATTGTTAAAAATACAAAAAAGATGCCAAAAGCGGACAAGGGTCCAGGACAGTGGTTATCCTGACGCGTTTCACGCCTCTATTGGCGCTTAATCATAGGACAATCGATTGTCCCTCAGTCTTGTAAAATCTACTTTATTCTCATTTTGATGTTCAGTAATACAGCAGGAGGTGTATGAAGCCTCTTACTCATTAGACACACAGAAACCTCTTATTTAGGCACTGCTGGGAGCAACACAGACCACATGGTTTTAAGCCATATGTGTCTGGTCCTCTGCTTCTGATCAGCTGGGCTTGTTTTAGACAATGTATAATTGTATTGAATAGAAACAGATTTCCTACGTTGTATCAGCCATGGCCACAGCTAATCTGCTTATTCGCCCGTCTTCTGAAAAAAGCTTTAAGCTTCAAAAGGCATTAAAGCCATTTTTTCCCTTTGTTACATATATTATTGGGTATTTATGTTTACTTTTGTTTAGGGATATAACAATACAAAAAGGGAAAATTACAAAACAAATTAATCAATACAGTCTGGCACTCTCTTGCAAGCAAACAGCTAAGAGTAAAAGCAAAAATGAAAGCGTTAATTATCGCATCTGGCCAAATGGGTCAAGCCCAGGGCCACATCAAGGTCTCTTCCCTCCTGGGTCCCTTTCTACAGCCAAACAATGCATGTTTTCAGTCAAACTGAAAGAAAGAAAAAATGTGCATATACCTTATTTACTCTCCCTAAACACATAAAAAAACACGGAAATGTATTGCACTCTCAAACTGGAGCGGGTACACATCCTGTCACCCTGCAAAATGCACAGCCATGTGTATGTGTGTGTACATATGTATTTATATTTGTATATATACATTTATAGACATATATAAACATAAATACGTATGTATACATATATAGACATAAATGTAAGTGCATTGGAGCCCTTTGCAGTCAAGTAGATGACTTGTAAAAGCATATTTATGCAATATTCATATTTAATAAAGTGTTATACTGTGTATTTACTGTAAATATTTCACATTGCAATGTTCTACACATAGCAGAATATGTTCTAAGTATTTATAAATAGATATTCATATATATATATATCTATACCTATATATAATTGTGTGTGTATATATATATATATATATATATATATATTTATATATATATATATACACACACACACAGTCATGGCCAAAAATATTGTCAACCCTACATTTCTGTCAAATAATGCACCACTTCTCCCAGAAAATTGTTGCAATTACAAATGTTTAGGCATTCTCATATTTATTTCTTTTGCTTTGTAGTGGTATGACACAAAAAAAGTGGAGAGAAAAAAAGCCAAATCTGATACATTCCACGCAAAACTCCAAAAATGGACTGGACAAAATTATTGGCACCCTCAATTTAATATTTGGTAGCACACCCCTTAGAAAAAAATAACGTAAATCAATCGCTTCCTGTAAACATTAAAGCGTTTCTTACACCTTTCTACTGGAATTTTGGACCACTCTTCCTTCGCCAACTGCTCCAGGTCTTACAGATTAGAAGGGTTCCTTTTCCCAACTGCTGTTTTGAGATCTCTCTACAGGTGCACTATGGGATTGAGATTTGGACGCATTGCTGGCCAGTTCAGTACTCTCCAGCGCTTTGTCTTAAACCATTTCTGATTGCTTTTTGACATGTGTTTTAGGTTATTGTCCTGCTATAACACCCATGACCTCTGACAGAGACCCAACTTTCTGAACCTAGGCCCTACATTGCACCACATAATTTTTTGGTAGTCTTCAGATTTCATAATGCCATACACACAGTCGAGACATTCAGTGCCTGAAGCAGCAAAGCAACCCCAAAACATCAGTGAACCTCCACTATGTTTGACTGTAGGGACTGTATTCTTTTCTTTAAAAGCCTTATTTCTTTCCATAAGGCAGGTAGAGTCCACAACTTCATTCTTTACTGTTGGGAAATACAACACCTGGCCACCAGGAGGAGGCAAAGACACCCCAGCCAAAGGCTTAAATATCCCTTTCACTCCCCCCCATCTCCCCAGTCATTCTTTGCCTTTTGTCACTAGAGGAGGATGGTAGAGAAGTGTCAGAAGATTTGGATAGTCCTTAATTGGATATGTTTCCTTCAAGAAAGGACTGGAATTTTAAGTAATCATATAAACCTCTCAGTAAGAGAATTGATGAACGTTAGAGTCTGGAGATGCAGGGAAAGTTTTTTTGCGAAGCGATCCAGACTGTCTATCTAACAGCTCCTGGGCAATCAGTGTTAACGAGTTACACTGCTTGCCTTTTTACACTCAGGTCCCTGTCAGAGCACCGTGGCAAGGTTATCACACATGAGAGGCTGTATCTGTTCCACAGCATAGATCCTGGAGGGTGAGCCTGCTTTATTTTACTATTTAGCAGGAAATACTATTATTAGGGTCACAGTGTGACTCCTCAAAACCTCAATAGGATCAAGGGTTAATATCTCCTTTAATGTAGAGATTAATTTGGAACAGTTTGGGGATATATGTGTTGCTTTGTTCTCTAAGGAACACATTGTGAAGGTTTGGGCTCATATAGACTGTGTACTTTTGGCAATGGAATAGACAGGTTGCACTTTCGTTTTTGTGAGTTGCGCAGCTTCTAATAGCTTTGCACGCTTTTTCTCATAGCAGGGGAGGCCCCTTCTTTTGCACCACGTAATTGTGTGCAGCTCATTTGGTTTGCTATCCTACTGCAGGAACTCTGGCAATCCTATGAAGAGAGTTCTATAACTGTCTGGGTCTAGGAGGTGGTGAGTGCTCCAGCCATTGGGGTTATAAAGGTGCCTCTTTTTATTAATAAAACAAGTCCCATAGAAATTGTTGTTTAAATCTGTTTTCTTACTGTGGGGTTACATCTCCAGCAATGGAGGATAAATAATAATACCTGTTTATACTGTGAGGAGGCGGTGGTTTGTCCACCTGCTCAATTTTTTTCTAATTGCCTGGGTGCCATTCTAAAGTCTAAGGAGGGAGCTAAATCAGCTAACTCCCCTAGCATAATTAGTCCCTCTGAGCCATCAACCTCTCAGGATTCTGTGGTCCGGGAGATGCCTACCCTATCCCCTCAAACCGCTTCACATGCAGTTCCCCGCGGCACACCTAATACTCCGGCTGGAGGGGGCTTTTTCCCTGCAGACTTTACCACACAGTTACAATATGCTGTGTCTGCGGCCCTGAGTGTCCTACCTATCTCTGGGAAATGAAAGAGAAAGGTTAAACATAGTTCTACTGAATTAGATTCAGCAAATTTCCAATCAGATTTAGCCAGTATGTCTCAATTGTCCAAGGATGAGTTAACTTCTCTAGCATCAGAGGGTGAACTCTTGGAGTCGGAGACTTCATTTACTAAACCCCCTCCTTCCGAGGAGCCCTCCTTTAGATTTAAGATGAGTATCTGTGTTTTTTACTAAAGGAGGTTCTGTCTACTTTAGAGGTTCCGGAAGCAAAACTGCCTGAGAAAACTAAGATTCCTAAGTTAGACAGGGTTAATGAGGACAGAAAGGCCCCACAAAGTTTTCCTGTCCCAGTTCGCATGGCGAATATTATCAGTAATGAATGGGAAAGAGTTGAAACTCCTTTTTCCCCTTCGTCAACTTTTAAGAAGTTATTCCCGGTCCCTGTTTCTCAGCTGGAATTGTGGGGTTCCATCCCTAAGGTGGATGGTGCTATTTTGACACTAGCTATGCATACCACTATCCCTCTGGAAGATAGTTCTTCCTTTAGGGAACCTATGGACAAGAAGTTGGAAAGTTACCTGAGAAGAATGTTCCAACACACAGAAGTTTTTTATTTCAACCGGCGGCAGCGGTTGCCACCTACTAGTGTGACTCTTTTAGAACTTATAGATGTGGAATCTCCCCTCGAGGATATTCAGGAGAGGATTTTAAGACCTTACGAATAGCTAACTCCTTTATCTGTGATGCAAATTTGCAGATTATATGCCTGAACGCAAAGGCTTCAGGCTTTGCGGTCCTAGCTCACAGGGCTCTCTGGTTGAAATTTTGGTCTGCGGATATGGTTTCTAAATCCAGACTCCCTTCCTTACCCTTCAAGGGGAAGGTTTTACTTGGTCCAGGCCTGGACTCTATAATTTCTACTGTTACCAGACGGAAAGGTGCTTTCCTTCCGTAGGATAAGAAGAACAGATCTAAGGGATGGCAGTCTTCTAATTTCCGTTCCATTCGTTCAGACAAGTCCCAGAGAACTCAATCGTCCTCCAAGCCTGAGCAATTTAAGAGTACCTGGAAACCTGCTCAGTCCTGGAATAAGTCAAGGCAGACTAAGAAGCCCACAGATAACAAATCTGCATGAAGGGGTGGCCCCCGATCCGGGATTGGATTGAGTAGGGGGCAGACTGTTGTTTTTCTCAGATGGCTGGTTTCAGGATGTTCAGGACCCTTGGGTACTGGAGGTTGTATCTGAAGGGTACAGGATAGGGTTTAAATCTCATCTGCCCAGGGGCAGATTCCTCATCTCCAGACTGTCTACAAGACCAGAGAAGAGGACAGACTTTTTAGATTGCGTAAGGGATCTATCCTCCTTAGGAGTAAGAGTCCCGGTACCTGCATCAGAAAGAGTTATGGGGTTCTATTCAAACCTCTTCATGGTTCCCAAAAAGGAGGGAACTTTTCGTCCAATTCTGGACTTGAAGTGCTTAAACACATTTCTAAGTGTCCTTTCCTTCAAGATGGAGACAATCAGATTGATTCTTCCCATGGTTCAGGAAGTACAATTTATGACTACAATCGATCTGAAGGATGTATACCTGAATGTTCTGATACACAAGGATCATTTTCAGTTCCTAAGGTTTGCTTTTCTTAATCAGCATTTCCAGTTCATAACACTTCCGTTTCGCTTAGCTACTGCAGGCACCATCTTTTCGTCTGGCAAAGGATCACCCAGAATTTCTTCGGTCTTATGGATGGAAGATAAACTTTAAAAATAGTTCTCTTACTCCAAATACCAGGGTGAATTTCCTGGGCACGGTTATAGACTCGTTATCCATGAGGATCTTTGTAACAGATCAGAGACGTCGCAACCTGACATCAGCATTCCTTGCCCTCCAGGCCGCCTCAAGATCTTCGGTGGCCCAATGCATGGAGGTGATTGGATTCATGGTGTCTTTTATGGACATTATTCCTTTTGCCAGATTCCATATCAGACCTTTGCAACTATACATGCTGAGACAATGAAACAGCGATCATTCAAACCTTTCCCAACAGATCGTATTGGACAGCCTGTCGAGAGATTCGCTCTCTTGCTGGCTTTGTCAGGATCACCTGTCCTGAGGCATGTGCTTCTTGAGACTGTCCTGGGAGATTGTGACTACGGACGCTAGTCTTTTAGGCTGGGGAGCAGCCTGGGGTGCCAAGAAAGCACAAGGTTTGTGGACTCAGAAGGAGTCCACTCTTCCAATCAATATTTTGGAACTGTGGGCAAGCTTCAATGCACTAAAGGCTTGGCCCAGCTGAGTGTGTCCCTGTTTATCAGATTCCAATCAGACATTATAACTATGGTCGCCTACATCAACCATCAAGGAGGATTGAGGAGTTCCTTAGCGATGAGGGAGGTGTCCCAAATCTTAGAATGGGCAGAAGCCCACAATTGTATGCTGTCAGCGATCCACATTCCCGGGTGTGGACAATTGGAAGCAGACTTCCTCAGCAGACAACCCTTTCACCCGGGGGAATGCTCCTCCCTGAGATGTTTGCAGAGATTTGCAGCAGATGGGGGATGCCGGAGATAGATCTCATGGCCTCTTGTCTCAATGCCAAACTACCCAGGTATGGGTTGAGATCAAAGGATCCTCAAGCAGAGTTGATATATGCTCTAGCAGTTCCATGGAGGTTCAGACTTGTATATCTTTTTCCTCCATTGCCTCTTCTCCCTCGTGTGGTGGCCTGCATCAAACAGAAGCAAGCATCTGTGATTCTAATTGCTCCATCCTGGTTGCGAAGGACCTGGTTCGCAGATCTGGTAAAAATGTCCTTGTCTCCTCCTTGGAGGTTACCTTGTCGCAGGAACCTGCTGATACAGGGTCCCTTCCTACATCAAAATCTAGATTCTATGAGGCTGACTGTGTGGAGATTGAACACTTAGTCCTAGCCAGGAGAGGATTCTCTGAGAGTGTCATAGACACTTTGATTCAAGCTTGTAAGCCGGTTACTCGATGCATCTACCATAAGGTATGGCTAACTTACCTGCACTGGTGTGATGTGTGTGTTTTTTCTTGGCATAAGGTAAAGGTTACCAAAATTTTATCCTTTCTCCAGGATGGTTTGGAGAAGGGTCTATCTGCCAGTTCTCTGAAGGGACAGATATCGGCCCTGTCGGTGTTGCTGCACAAGAGAATAGCTGAGCTTCCAGATGAGCAGTCCTTTGTTAAGGCTCTGACTAGGATCAGACCTGTGTTTAGACCTGTGGCTCCGCCTTGGAGTCTCAATCTTGTTTTGCGTGTTTTGCAGCAGGCTCCGTTTGAGCCCATGCATATTGTTGACATTAAACTGTTATCTAGGAAGGTTTTGTTTCTGTAAGCCATTGCCTCTGCTCGCAGAGTCTCTGAGACTTCGGCTTTACAGTGTAACCCCCCTTACCTTGTTTTCCATGCTGATAAGGCAGTTTTATGCATTAGGTTAGGTTTCCTTCCTAAGGTGGTGTCAGATCATAACATTAATCAAGAGATTGTTGTTCCTTGTTTGTGTCCCAATCCTTCTTCAGTGAAGGAATGTTTGCTTCACAATCTGGATGTGGTTCATGCCTTGAAGTTTTACCTTCAGGCCACAATGAGTTCAGACAATCTTCATCTTTTTTTGTCATTTATGCAGGTAGGCATAAGGATCAGAAGGCCACTACGTTGTCCTTGTCTTTTTGGTTAAGGAGTGTCATCCACTTGCCTTATGAGAAAGCAGCACAGCAGCCTCCTGAGCTGATCACTGCTCATTCCACTAGAGCATTAGCTTCTTCCTGGGCTTTTAAGACGAAGCCTCTATGGATCAGATTTGTAAGGCGGCTACCTGGTGGTCCTTAAATACTTTTTCCAAATTTTACAAATTTGATGTGTTTGCTTTGGCTGAAACAGCTTTTGAGAGAGAGGTTTTACAGGCTGTGGTGCCCTCAGATTAGGGTCCACCTTTTTCTTGTTCCCTCCCGTTATTCCTTCAGTGTCCTCTGGAGCTTGGGTATTGTTTTCCCAGAAGTAAGAAATGAAGTCGGGGACTTTCCCTGCTTTATGGAAAGAAAACAAAATGTATGCTTACCAGATAAATTCCTTTCTTTTCTGGCAGGCAGAGTCCACCAATCCCGTCCGTTAGAATTTGTTTTGCGGCTCCCTTTTTGTTTTTCTTCTGGCACCTTTTATACCCTGTTTTTCCTTCTTTTCCTCGTTCCCTCGGCCGAATGACTGGGGGGATGGGGAAAGTGGGAGGGGTTTTTTAGCCTTTGGCTGGGGTGTCTTTGCCTCCTCATAGTGGCCATGTGTTGTATTTCCCAACAGTAAGGAATAAAGTTGTGGACTCTCCCTGCCAGGAAAGAAAGGAATTTATCTTGTAAGCATAAATTGTGTTTTCTTTTTCTGAAAACAGCAGAATGATGGGCTTTACCAAAAAGCTGTAATTTTGTTTCGTCTGACCACAGCACATTCTCCTAAAATGATTTTGGCTTCCTCAGGAAAGTTTTGGCAAACTCCAATCTGGCTTTTTTATGTGTCTGTGTCAGCAGTGGGGTCCTCTTGGGTCTCCTACCATAGTATCCCTTTTCATTCAGATGGTTATATATAGTGCAAGCTGACACATTTGTACGCTGTGCCTGAAGGTCAGCTTGAATTTGTCTGGAAGTTGATCGAGGTTCTTTATCCACCATTCGAACAATCCTTTGTTGCAATCTTTGATCAATTTTTCTCTTACGTCCACGTCCAGGGAGATTAGCTACAGTGCCATGGGCTGTAAATTTCTTCTGGAGATGGACTTGAAACCTTGAGATTGTCCATACTTTTCCACAATTTTTGTTCTCAAATCCTCAGACAATTCTTTGCTGCTCTTTCTCTTCTTTGTGCTTAATGTGGCACATAGAGACACACAACAGAAAGGTTGTCAATTTTTCACCATTTTAACTGGTTTCCAGTGTGATATTGTCAGCACCTGTTAATTGATACAGGTGAGATTAATTACAAATTGCAGAAGCATCACAAACTTGGAATGCAATTATTTCTTACAATTGTGAGAAGGTGCCAATCATTTTATCCTGTCCATTTTTGGAGTTTTGCGTGGAATGTGTTAGATTTGGCTTTTTTTTTCTCTCCACTTTTTTTTTTTTTTAAATATTTATTTTTAAGTTGGTAATCTTATTCAGGATACAGAAAGAAAATAGGGTCCATTTTATGACACAATGTTTACATAAAAAAAAAAAAAATTCATACACCTCATAGAAGTTCGAGTTTCAACCTAAATGATACATTTCTGATTGTGTCACAATCTGATCATTACATTGTAATCCACAGTTTAAGTGAGAAATATAAATACAATGAAAAAGAAAAATGTTGCCTTATACCTTATTACCTTATAAGATAATGTAACCCGGATCTTAAAAAAAAAAAATTACATATTTACTCCTGTTTTTTTACCAACTCTTCTATTTTCTCTTTTTTCCAGTCTTCCCCCCCTCCCCTCTGCCCCCCAGCCAGCCACTTCCCTCATTGACTAACCAGAAACCGCCACTTGTAATAATTTCCCTCTAACGTGTTATAACCCAAGACATACAGGTCATATATGTCCATGTTCAACCCTAAATTATATACCTATAATTATGTCACTACCTAACTATTTATATTATACTCTATAAAATAAGTGAGAAGTATGCAATGAATAGACTAATTACAGGAAAAAATTAGCTTATACAATAACCAACCCAAAAATCCCAATAGCTTGTTCTAATAATTCACAGATCTTCCTGGTTATCCCTGTGTATTGACCAACTATCTTATCTTCTCTTCCTTTTATCTATCCTTCTCCACTCCTCCCCCCTCTCCTCATCCTTCCATTTCTGGAGAGGTCCCTCTTCCCCCAAGAGAAAAAAAGGAATAAGGGGAAGAAATATATATATATATATATATATATATATATATATATATATATATATATATATATATATATATATATATATATATATATATGTACTTCCCCTTCCCTTCTCTCCATCCCCCCTCCTCTTCTCACATCTGAGCTGGATAACTAGTACAATTTTTCTTTCCTTTCCTCCCACCGCTCCCCCTCTCTACCACACCCCCAGGAGCACC
>NC_069507.1:19912122-19919622 GCF_027579735.1 Bombina bombina | reverse complement strand
AGTATACTGTATATATAATATACATAGATTCATTCACAGTCATGTTATATAATACACCCAGTATACTGTATATATAATATACATAGATTCATTCACAGTCATGTTATATAATACACCCAGTATACTGTATATATAGTATACATACATTCATTCACAGTCATGTTATATAATACACCCAGTATACTGTATATATAATATACATACATTCATTCACAGTCATGTTATATAATACACCCAGTATACTGTATATATAGTATACATACATTCATTCACAGTCATGTTATATAATACACCCAGTATACTTTATATATAGTATACATACATTCATTCACAGTCATGTTATATAATACACCCAGTATACTGTATATATAGTATACATACATTCATTCACAGTCATGTTATATAATACACCCAGTATACTGTATATATAATATACATACATTCATTCACAGTCATGTTATATAATACACCCAGTATACTGTATATATAGTATACATACATTCATTCACAGTCATGTTATATAATACACCCAGTATACTGTATATATAATATACATACATTCATTCACAGTCATGTTATATAATACACCCAGTATACTGTATATATAGTATACATACATTCATTCACAGTCATGTTATATAATACACCCAGTATACTGTATATATAATA
This sequence comes from Bombina bombina, assembly GCF_027579735.1. Lineage (NCBI taxonomy): Eukaryota > Metazoa > Chordata > Amphibia > Anura > Bombinatoridae > Bombina > Bombina bombina. The sequence goes on along the minus strand of NC_069507.1, from coordinate 19,918,953 downwards.
TACATACATTCATTCACAGTCATGTTATATAATACACCCAGTATACTGTATATATAATATACATACATTCATTCACAGTCATGTTATATAATACACCCAGTATACTGTATATATAATATACATACATTCATTCACAGTCATGTTATATAATACACCCAGTATAGTGTATATATAATATACATACATTCATTCACAGTCATGTTATATAATACACCCAGTATACTGTATATATAGTATACATACATTCATTCACAGTCATGTTATAGAATACACCCATTATACTGTATATATAATATACATACATTCATTCACAGTCATGTTATATAATACACCCAGTATACTGTATATATAATATACATACATTCATTCACAGTCATGTTATATAATACACCCAGTATACTGTATATATAGTATACATAGATTCATTCACAGTCATGTTATATAATACACCCAGTATACTGTATATATAGTATACATACATTCATTCATTCACAGTCATGTTATATAATACACCCAGTATACTGTATATATAATATACATACATTAATTCACAGTCATGTTATATAATACACCCAGTATAGTGTATATATAATATACATACATTCATTCACAGTCATGTTATATAATACACCCAGTATACTGTATATATAATATACATACATTCATTCACAGTCATGTTATATAATACACCCAGTATACTGTATATATAATATACATAGATTTATTCACAGTCATGTTATATAATACACCCAGTATACTGTATATATAGTATACATACATTCATTCACAGTCATGTTATATAATACACCCAGTATACTGTATATATAATATACATACATTCATTCACAGTCATGTTATATAATACACCCAGTATACTGTATATATAATATACATAGATTCATTCACAGTCATGTTATATAATACACCCAGTATACTGTATATATAGTATACATACATTCATTCACAGTCATGTTATATAATACACCCAGTATACTGTATATATAATATACATACATTCATTCACAGTCATGTTATATAATACACCCAGTATACTGTATATATAATATACATACATTCATTCACAGTCATGTTATATAATACACCCAGTATACTGTATATATAATATACATACATTCACAGTCATGTTATAGAATACACCCATTATACTGTATATATAATATACATACATTCACAGTCATGTTATATAATACACCCAGTATACTGTATATATAATATACATACATTCATTCACAGTCATGTTATATAATACACCCAGTATACTGTATATATAGTATACATACATTCATTCACAGTCATGTTATATAATACACCCAGTATACTGTATATATAATATATATACATTCATTCACAGTCATGTTATATAATACACCCAGTATACTGTATATATAATATACATACATTCATTCACAGTCATGTTATATAATACACCCAGTATACTGTATATATAATATACATACATTCATTCACAGTCATGTTATATAATACACCCAGTATACTGTATATATAATATACATACATTCATTCACAGTCATGTTATATAATACACCCAGTATACTGTATATATAATATACATACATTCATTCACAGTCATGTTATATAATACACCCAGTATACTGTATATATAATATACATACATTCATTCACAGTCATGTTATATAATACACCCAGTATACTGTATATATAATATACATACATTCATTCACAGTCATGTTATATAATACACCCAGTATACTGTATATATAATATACATACATTCATTCACAGTCATGTTATATAATACACCCAGTATAGTGTATATATAATATACATACATTCATTCACAGTCATGTTATATAATACACCCAGTATACTGTATATATAGTATACATACATTCATTCACAGTCATGTTATATAATACACCCAGTATACTGTATATATAATATACATACATTCATTCACAGTCATGTTATATAATACACCCAGTATACTGTATATATAGTATACATACATTCATTCACAGTCATGTTATATAATACACCCAGTATACTGTATATATAGTATACATACATTCATTCACAGTCATGTTATATAATACACCCAGTATACTGTATATATAGTATACATACATTCATTCACAGTCATGTTATATAATACACCCAGTATACTGTATATATAATATACATACATTCATTCACAGTCATGTTATATAATACACCCAGTATACTGTATATATAATATACATACATTCATTCACAGTCATGTTATATAATACACCCAGTATACTGTATATATAATATACATACATTCATTCACAGTCATGTTATATAATACACCCAGTATACTGTATATATAGTATACATACATTCATTCACAGTCATGTTATATAATACACCCAGTATAGTGTATATATAATATACATACATTCATTCACAGTCATGTTATATAATACACCCAGTATACTGTATATAAAGTATACATACATTCATTCACATTCATATATTATATAATACACCCAGTATACTGTATATAAAGTATACATACATTCATTCACATTCTTATGTTATAAAATACACCCAGTATACTGTATATATAGTATACATACATTCATTCACATTCATGTTATATAATACACCCAGTATACTGTATATATAGTATACATACATTCATTCACAGTCATGTTATATAATACACCCAGTAATAGTATACTGTATATAAAGTATACATACATTCATTCACATTCAAATATTATATAATACACCCAGTATACTGTATATATAGTATACATACATTCATTCACATTCTTATGTTATAAAATACACCCAGTATACTGTATATATAGTATACATACATTCATTCACAGTCATGTTATATAATACACCCAGTAATAGTATACTGTATATAAAGTATACATACATTCATTCACATTCATATGTTATATAATACACCCAGTATACTGTGTATATATAGTATACATACATTCCTTCACAGTCATGTTATATAATACACCCAGTATACTGTATATATAATATACATACATTCATTCACAGTCATGTTATATAATACACCCAGTATACTGTATATATAATATACATACATTCATTCACAGTCATGTTATATAATACACCCAGTATACTGTATATATAATATACATACATTCATTCACAGTCATGTTATATAAAACACCAAGTATACTGTATATATAATATACATACATTCATTCACAGTCATGTTATATAATACACCCAGTATACTGTATATATAATATACATACATTCATTCACAGTCATGTTATATAATACACCCAGTATAGTGTATATATAATATACATACATTCATTCACAGTCATGTTATATAATACACCCAGTATAGTGTATATATAATATACATACATTCATTCACAGTCATGTTATATAATACACCCAGTATAGTGTATATATAATATACATACATTCATTCACAGTCATGTTATATAATACACCCAGTATACTGTATATATAATATACATAGATTCATTCACAGTCATGTTATATAATACACCCAGTATACTGTATATATAATATACATAGATTCATTCACAGTCATGTTATATAATACACCCAGTATACTGTATATATAGTATACATACATTCATTCACAGTCATGTTATATAATACACCCAGTATACTGTATATATAATATACATACATTCATTCACAGTCATGTTATATAATACACCCAGTATACTGTATATATAGTATACATACATTCATTCACAGTCATGTTATATAATACACCCAGTATACTTTATATATAGTATACATACATTCATTCACAGTCATGTTATATAATACACCCAGTATACTGTATATATAGTATACATACATTCATTCACAGTCATGTTATATAATACACCCAGTATACTGTATATATAATATACATACATTCATTCACAGTCATGTTATATAATACACCCAGTATACTGTATATATAGTATACATACATTCATTCACAGTCATGTTATATAATACACCCAGTATACTGTATATATAATATACATAGATTCATTCACAGTCATGTTATATAATACACCCAGTATACTGTATATATAGTATACATACATTCATTCACAGTCATGTTATATAATACACCCAGTATACTGTATATATAATATACATACATTCATTCACAGTCATGTTATATAATACACCCAGTATACTGTATATATAATATACATACATTCATTCACAGTCATGTTATATAATACACCCAGTATACTGTATATATAATATACATACATTCATTCACAGTCATGTTATATAATACACCCAGTATAGTGTATATATAATATACATACATTCATTCACAGTCATGTTATATAATACACCCAGTATACTGTATATATAGTATACATACATTCATTCACAGTCATGTTATAGAATACACCCATTATACTGTATATATAATATACATACATTCATTCACAGTCATGTTATATAATACACCCAGTATACTGTATATATAATATACATACATTCATTCACAGTCATGTTATATAATACACCCAGTATACTGTATATATAGTATACATAGATTCATTCACAGTCATGTTATATAATACACCCAGTATACTGTATATATAGTATACATACATTCATTCATTCACAGTCATGTTATATAATACACCCAGTATACTGTATATATAATATACATACATTAATTCACAGTCATGTTATATAATACACCCAGTATAGTGTATATATAATATACATACATTCATTCACAGTCATGTTATATAATACACCCAGTATACTGTATATATAATATACATACATTCATTCACAGTCATGTTATATAATACACCCAGTATACTGTATATATAATATACATAGATTTATTCACAGTCATGTTATATAATACACCCAGTATACTGTATATATAGTATACATACATTCATTCACAGTCATGTTATATAATACACCCAGTATACTGTATATATAATATACATACATTCATTCACAGTCATGTTATATAATACACCCAGTATACTGTATATATAATATACATAGATTCATTCACAGTCATGTTATATAATACACCCAGTATACTGTATATATAGTATACATACATTCATTCACAGTCATGTTATATAATACACCCAGTATACTGTATATATAATATACATACATTCATTCACAGTCATGTTATATAATACACCCAGTATACTGTATATATAATATACATACATTCATTCACAGTCATGTTATATAATACACCCAGTATACTGTATATATAATATACATACATTCACAGTCATGTTATATAATACACCCATTATACTGTATATATAATATACATACATTCACAGTCATGTTATATAATACACCCAGTATACTGTATATATAATATACATACATTCATTCACAGTCATGTTATATAATACACCCAGTATACTGTATATATAGTATACATACATTCATTCACAGTCATGTTATATAATACACCCAGTATACTGTATATATAATATATATACATTCATTCACAGTCATGTTATATAATACACCCAGTATACTGTATATATAATATACATACATTCATTCACAGTCATGTTATATAATACACCCAGTATACTGTATATATAATATACATACATTCATTCACAGTCATGTTATATAATACACCCAGTATACTGTATATATAATATACATACATTCATTCACAGTCATGTTATATAATACACCCAGTATACTGTATATATAATATACATACATTCATTCACAGTCATGTTATATAATACACCCAGTATACTGTATATATAATATACATACATTCATTCACAGTCATGTTATATAATACACCCAGTATACTGTATATATAATATACATACATTCATTCACAGTCATGTTATATAATACACCCAGTATACTGTATATATAATATACATACATTCATTCACAGTCATGTTATATAATACACCCAGTATACTGTATATATAATATACATACATTCATTCACAGTCATGTTATATAATACACCCAGTATACTGTATATATAGTATACATACATTCATTCACAGTCATGTTATATAATACACCCAGTATACTGTATATATAATATACATACATTCATTCACAGTCATGTTATATAATACACCCAGTATACTGTATATATAGTATACATACATTCATTCACAGTCATGTTATATAATACACCCAGTATACTGTATATATAGTATACATACATTCATTCACAGTCATGTTATATAATACACCCAGTATACTGTATATATAGTATACATACATTCATTCACAGTCATGTTATATAATACACCCAGTATACTGTATATATAATATACATACATTCATTCACAGTCATGTTATATAATACACCCAGTATACTGTATATATAATATACATACATTCATTCACAGTCATGTTATATAATACACCCAGTATACTGTATATATAATATACATACATTCATTCACAGTCATGTTATATAATACACCCAGTATACTGTATATATAGTATACATACATTCATTCACAGTCATGTTATATAATACACCCAGTATAGTGTATATATAATATACATACATTCATTCACAGTCATGTTATATAATACACCCAGTATACTGTATATATAGTATACATACATTCATTCACAGTCATGTTATATAATACACCCAGTATACTGTATATATAATATACATACATTCATTCACAGTCATGTTATATAATACACCCAGTATACTGTATATATAATATACATACATTCATTCACAGTCATGTTATATAATACACCCAGTATACTGTATATATAATATACATACATTCATTCACAGTCATGTTATAT
>NC_069507.1:19897122-19899622 GCF_027579735.1 Bombina bombina | reverse complement strand
TACTCTCCTTAGTTTAAAACCGCTACCTTCTTTCAGTCTCACCCCAGGAACTGTAATAGATACAATATTTCAAAGATAGATGGCGCTGGTCTTGGTATTGTGCTATGGATATGTAGATATCTTCTAATTTTCTGGTGGCAAAAGGAAACAGACTTGTGTATATAAACATCAATTAATAAGGGTGAAATATACTCACTCCATAAGATGTATGATGTCTGCACATCTATAGATGACCTCACAGTTAGCTTGAAACCAAGGATGGACTCCAATAATATCAATCCAGATTGCTAAAAGCAAGGAAGAGCTCCAATCAGGTGTATGTAAGATTACTTTTAGCAATCTGGATTGATATTATTGGAGTCCATCCTTGGTTTCAAGCTAACTGTGAGGTCATCTATAGATGAGCAGATATCATACATCTTATGGAGTGAGTATATTGCACCCTTATTAATTGGTGATATATACACAACAAGTCTGTTTCCTTTTGCCACCAGAAAATTAGAAAATATCTACATATCCATAGCACAATACCAAGACCAGTGCCATCTATCTTTGACATTTTGGAATAAATCCAAGCCTTATAAGAAACCAAAGCCAGCCCCCAAAACTGCATGAAGGTGCGGTCCTCAATCCAAATCTACTGGTAGGGGGCAGATTGAAATTATTTCAAGACATTTGGGCAGGTTCCGTTCAGAATTATTGGATTCAGAATATTGTCTCTCAAGGGTATTGAAGAGGTTTCAAAATAAGACCTCCTGTGAAAAGTTTTTTTTTGTCTCTCACGTTCCAACAAATCCATTGAAAGCTCAGGCTTTCTTGAAATGTGTTTCAGATCTAGAGCTTTCAGGGGTAATTGTACCGGTTCCACTTCTGGAACAGGGTTTGGGTTTTTATTCAAATCTATTCATTGACCCGAAGAAGGAAAATTTATTCAGACCAGTTCTGGATCTGAAATTTCGTAATCACTTTGTAAAGGTCCCAACTTTCAAGATGGTGACTATAAGGACTGTTCTGCCTTTTGTTCAGCAAGGTCATTATATGTCCACAATAGACTTAAAGGATGCATATCTTCACATTCCGATTCATCCAGACCACTATCGGTTTCTGAGATTCTCTTTTCTAGACAAGCATTACCAATTTGTCGCTCGTCCATTTGGCCTAGCGACAGCTCCAAGAATCTGTTCCAAGGTTCTAGGTGCCTTTCTATCTGTAATCAGAGATCAGGGTATTGCAGTGTTTCCTTATTTGGACAATATCTTGGTATTGGCTCAATCTTTTCATTTAGCAGAATCTCACACGAATCAACTTGTGTTGTTTCTTCAAAGACATGGTTGGAGGATCAATTTGTGATAAAAAGGAGGTTTGGAGTATAGAGCGCAAATAAATGCTAAAACCTTAAAGAGCAATTAAATGTAGGTATCATATGATAAATGCTGTTTATTTAGAAATAAATCAAAAAATGAAAGAACTTTTAAGGACAATTGGATGTGGGTATTGTTTGATAAATGCTGTATTATTTAGGAATATAGCAAACTGATGGGGCTAAAATCTCAGAAAAATATTATTTTTTATTGAAATAAATTCTAAAAATAAAATAAAATGAAATGAAAATAAAAATGAAAATTATAATGTTAGAGTTACACCAAGTACATTGAAACACCTAGTGTAATACAAATCAAAATAAGACAAATATTTTAAATGTTGCACCAAGTGCAATGATATACTTAGTTTTGCAGAAATTGCAAAATGTTACAAAATGTTGCAAATGTTGCACAAAATACAAACGCTATAAATAATACCAAGATGCGGGTTAGAATCAAGTAGAAATGCGGCTTAAATCAAGTAAAAATGCAATAAAAGTGCAGTCGGCTGACTGTGAAAAAAACTTTTTCTTTTAAAAGCATTATTGGTTTAAAAGTATTCTACCACCGGTGGACTTTTATATGTAAGTATTAATGGGGTTGTATCTCCTTATGTTGTTTGCTTATGAGGAGGCCAGTCTTGGAGCTGATATTGTTTAAGAAAAATGCAGATGCAGAAATGTTGTCAGAGCTCTACGGACTTAAGAGAAAAAGTACAGGTAGGGGCGGTGCGGTATCAGAGTTATTACTTACTGTCTCTTTAGCCGATTCTGGAGCTATTAGTGTTTAACACTAAGCAGAAGTGAAACAGTTCTTATATGTTGCCAGAGCTCTACGGACTTAAGAGAAGAGTGCAGTAAGGAGCGGTGTGGTATCAGAGTTTTTACTTACTGTCTCTTAGCCGATTCTGGAGCCTGGTTGTAGATCCAGATGACGTCCTGTATTCTTCGGCTCTGCGGTCTCTCCTCCGATTTCTAGCAGATAGAATCCCTAATCTTCTGGGTAGTTATGATAGAGTATCTACCGAGCTGCAGCTGCACACAGGAAGTAAATGGGAGGGAACAACAGAATAGAGGGGGAGGATCAATTTTCCAAAGTTCTTGATTCCTCAGACAAGGGTCACCTTTTTAGGTTTCCAG
>NC_069507.1:19827122-19892122 GCF_027579735.1 Bombina bombina | reverse complement strand
TTTAATAAATCTGTACGTGACCCTCATGTGATTAGGGAGTAGGCCATCACTGATATACGTGTGTGTTTAATAAATCTATATGCGGCCCTCATGTGATTAGGGAGTAGATAATCACTGATATACGTGTGTGTTTAATAAATCTGTACGCGGCCCTCATGTGATTAGGGAGTAGGCCATCACTGATATACGTGTGAGTTTAATAAATCTATACGCGACCCTCATGTGATTAGGGAGTAGGCCATCACTGATATACGTGTGTGTTTAATAAATCTATACGCGGCCCTCATGTGATTAGGAAGTAGGTAATCACTGATATACGTGTGTGTTTAATAAATCTATACGTGACCCTCATGTGATTAGGGAGTAGGCCATCACTGATATACGTGTGTGTTTAATAAATCTATTTGCGGCCCTCATGTGATTAGGGAGTAGTCCATCACTAATATACGTATGTATTTAATAAATCTATTACGCGGCCCTCAAGTGATTAGGGAGTAGGCCATTACTAATATACGTATGTATTTAATAAATCTATTACGCGGCCCTCAAGTGATTAGGGAGTAGGCCATTACTAATATACGTATGTATTTAATAAATCTATACGTGGCCCTGATGTGATTAGGTAATAGGCCATCACTGATATACGTGTGTGTTTAATAAATCTATACGCGACCCTCATGTGATTAGGAAGTAGGCCATCACTAATATACGTATGTATTTAATAAATCTATTACGCGGCCCTCAAGTGATTAGGGAGTAGGCCATTACTAATATACGTATGTATTTAATAAATCTATACGTGGCCCTGATGTGATTAGGTAATAGGCCATCACTGATATACGTGTGTGTTTAATAAATCTATACGCGGCCCTCATGTGATTAGGGAGTAGGTAATCACTGATATACGTGTGTGTTTAATAAATCTACACGCGGCCCTCATGTGATTAGGGAGTAGGCCATCACTGATATACGTGTGTGTTTAATAAATCTATACGCGACCCTCATGTGATTAGGGAGTAGGCCATCACTGATATACTTGTGTGTTTAATAAATCTATACGCGACCCTCATGTGATTAGGGAGTAGTCCATCACTGATATACTTGTGTGTTTAATAAATCTATACGCGGCCCTCATGTGATAGGGTAGTAAGCCATTACTGATATACATGTGTGTTTAATAAATCTGTACGCGGCCCTCATGTGATTAGGTAATAAGCCATTACTGATATACATGTGTGTTTAATAAATCTATATGCGTCCCTCATGTGATTAGGGAGTAGGCCATCACTGATATACGTGTGTGTTTAATAAATCTATATGCGGCCCTCATGTGATTAGGGAGTAGGCCATCACTGATATACGTGTGTGTTTAATAAATCTATATGCGGCCCTCACGTGATTAGGGAGTAGGCCATCACTGATATACGTGTGTATTTAATAAATCTATATGCGGCCCTCACGTGATTAGGGAGTAGGCCATCACTGATATACGTGTGTGTTTAATAAATCTATACGCGGCCCTCATGTGATTAGGTAATAAGCCATTACTGATATACATGTGTGTTTAATAAATCTATACGCGGCCCTCACGTGATTAGGGAGTAGGCCATCACTGATATAGGTGAGTGTTTAATAAATCTATACGCGGCCCTCATGTGATTAGGGAGTAGGCCATCACTGATATACGTGTGTGTTTAATAAATCTATACGCGGCCCTTATGTGATTAGGGAGTAGGCCATCACTGATATACGTGTATGTTTAATAAATCTATACGCGGCCCTCATGTAATTAGGGAGTAGGCCATCACTGATATACGTGTGTGTTTAATAAATCTATACGCGGCCCTCATGTAATTAGGGAGTAGTCCACCACTGATATACTTATGTGTTTATTAAATCTGTACGCGGCCCTCATGTGATTAGGGAGTAGGTAATCACTGATATACGTGTGTGTTTAATAAATCTGTACGCGGCCCTCATGTGATTAGGGAGTAGGTAATCACTGATATACGTGTGTGTTTAATAAATCTGTACGCGGCCCTCATGTGATTAGAGAGTAGGTAATCACTGATATACGTGTGTGTTTAATAAATCTATACGCGGCCCTCATGTGATTAGGGAGTAGGCAATCACTGATATACGTGTGTGTATAATAAATCTGTACGCGGCCCTCATGTGATTAGAGAGTAGGCCATCACTGATAAACGTGTGTGTTTAATAAATCTATACGCGGCCCTCATGTGTTTAGGGAGTAGGCCATCACTGATATACGTGTGTGTTTAATAAATCTATACGCAGCCCTCATGTGATTAGGGAGTAGGCCATCACCGATATACGTGTGTGTTTAATAAATCTATACGTGACCCTCATGTGATTAGGGAGTAGGCCATCACTGATAAACGTGTGAGTTTAATAAATTATACGCGGCCCTCATGTGATTAGGAAGTAGGTAATCACTGATATACGTGTGTGTTTAATAAATCTATATGCGGCCCTCATGTGTTTAGGGAGTAGGCCATCACTGATATACGTGTGTGTTTAATAAATCTATACACGGCCCTCATGTGTTTAGGTAGTAGGCCATCACTGATATACGTGTGTGTTTAATAAATCTATACGTGACCCTCATGTGATTAGGGAGTAGGCCATCTCTGATATACATGTGTGTTTAATAAATCTATACTCGGCCCTCATGTGATTAGGGAGTAGGCCATCTCTGATATACGTGTGTGTTTAATAAATCTATACGCGGCCCTCATGTGATTAGGTAGTAGGCCATCACTGATATACGTGTGTGTTTAATAAATCTATACGCAGCCCTCATGTGATTAGGGAGTAGGCCATCACTGATATACGTGTGTGTTTAATAAATCTATACGCGGCCCTCATGTGATTAGGGAGTAGGCCATTACTAATATACGTGTGTATTTAATAATTCTATACGCGGCCCTCATGTGATTAGGTAGTAAGCCATCACTGATATACGTGTGTGTTTAATAAATCTATACGTGACCCTCATGTGATTAGGGAGTAGGCCATCTCTGATATACATGTGTGTTTAATAAATCTGTACGCGGCCCTCATGTGATTAGGTAATAGGCCATTACTAATATACGTGTGTATTTAATAAATCTGTAAGCGGCCCTCATGTGATTAGGTAGTAGGCCATCACTGATATACGTGTGTGTTTAATAAATCTATACGTGACCCTCATGTGATTAGGGAGTAGGCCATCTCTGATATACATGTGTGTTTAATAAATCTATACGCGGCCCTCATGTGATTAGGGAGTAGGCCATCTCTGATATACGTGTGTGTTTAATAAATCTATACGCGGCCCTCATGTGATTAGGAAGTAGGTAATCACTGATATACGTGTGTGTTTAATAAATCTATACGCGGCCCTCATGTGATTAGGGAGTAGGCCATCACTGATATACGTGTGTGTTTAATAAATCTATACGCGGCCCTCATGTGATTAGGGAGTAGGTAATCACTGATATTCGTGTATTTAATAAATCTATACGCTGCCCTCATGTGATTAGGGATAGGCCACCACTGATATACGTGTTGAGTTTAATACCCCTTTAAAAATTAATAATTATAATAAAAGTTTTCAGAATGTTTGATTATTTTTGCTCTTAACAAGTGGAATGTGATCTTTTCCTGAGCCTTCAATTACCATAAAAGATTAAATAATTCTCAGGTCATTTTATTTTTTTAATTCGCAGAAATGTTTCATTGATCTCCAGAAGGGGATTTGGGTTCATTTCTTTTATACTAATCATATTTTATGGGTGATGAGTCATAAATTGTCATCTGCCCAGATTGCTTTAAGGCCAAAATCTGTTTTAGAGACAGATCGGATTTAATGTCGGATAACGATTTAAAGGTAAGTGATATACAGCCTCAGTAATAACACCTGATGTGTCTTGGAAATCACAGAGCAGAACAAGTGCAGAATCAGCAAAATCATTTTCTACCTTTTTAAGAATTCCCTTTTCTCTGCAATGTGAGAAAAAAAGACCAGATTTGTGCATCTGTTCCACCAACGCAGAATTATAGACGATCTGCTGCCAGCGTAATACAGAGATGCCCAGATAATTTAGATATGAGAAGGGTTTAGAGATTGGCAGATGATTATCTTGGCAGTGACAATAGACCATAGTTCATACCAGTACTTATATTATAGAAAACAAATCTAACTTTTACATTAAAGCAAGTGCTAGTTAATATAGCGAGCCAGGAAAAGGTACCTGATGGTTATGTGGAGCAGCCTCTTATTCTTGCTCCTCTATGACTACATTTGAAAATGAGGCTTGGAGGGATTGGATCAGCCGTGGTTTTTGCTCAATTTGTAAAAGTTTTGACATAATTATTCAATTTATTTACTAAAAACCTCCCCAAATAAGAGACCATTATGTTCCATATAAGGTTCAGAAAAAGCTAAATCTGATAATATGGGAGGAGTTTGCATAAAATTGCTAGAGTTTGCATAAGGATTACCTAAACAACAAATAGATCATAGAGCCAATTCCCTGAAAAAGAAGGGTCAGCTAAGGAATCAATGAAAACGGTTTTTCAGCTAATTAATTTTTTTGTGAAGGGGACAATAGTATTTCTGATAACTTATTCTGAAAGACTATAAGGAGCCTGTTAGAACCTGTTTTTAAACTATTTCCAGGAGAACCAACACAATTTAGCAAATTGGATCTATCTCAGGAGTAAGGGTTAAATTATTAAGTGGAAGAGTGCCTGATGAAACAGGAAACGCGTCAGATTAATTGTTGGTATGATATAAATTTGAACATGATATGATATATGTACTTTTGGAGCAATAAACAGGGCTCAAAATTTCAAACCCTAAGCTACTAGCCAGACCAAAATGTTACGCGCCACTTTTGATCCCACCCATACCACACCGACTAACCCACCTGCCTCTTTGCATTTGTTTAGCCAATGTGAAACACCTCATTCTGAAGTGAATTTTTAATATTGTTTATGTTTTATATCATAAATTAAATAACGCTACTTACAGAAATAAATTAGTGCATAGTAGTTAGCAACATTAACTAGGGTTCTGGGGAAGACAACAGCTGGACACAAAAATGTTGTTGAACTGAGAGAGCAGAGAGTGTTGACATTAATGTGAGGTCATAGCAGACCTGGAGAAATTTTTTATAATTGTCATCTATCTTTCTCCACTGCCTCTTCTCTCCAATCTCTTTTTACCCCCTCCTTTCTCTCTCAGGCCATATCTTTTCTTTCTTTCCTATGACATGGAGAGTCCATGACTTCATTCGAATTACTAGTGGGATATTCAACTCCTGGCCAGCAGGAGGAGGCAAAGAGCAACCCAGCAAAGCTGTTAAGTCTAACTTCCCTTACCCATAACCCCCAATCATTCTCTTTGCCTCTGTCAATGGAGGTTGTGCGAAGTTGGTGTCTGAAGATTTTAATCCTTTTATGGGTATTTTTCCCTGCAAGCAAGGATTGGGGTCTAACACAAAAAGCAAATGTACAGATAATATAGGATGGAAAAGTATACAATTTGTTACACAATGGTCTAAGAACTAATACTCTCCTTTAATTTTGACCGCTGCCTTCTTTCAGTCTCTCCCCAGGGACTGTGATACAATAGAAATATAGTGGTAGATGGCGCTGGTCCTTTAGAATTGTGATCCCTCTCATAACAAAGAGAGACAGGCTTATGTTTATGTTTAGAAGCCAATTAAAAAAGTGCAATATACTCACTCCATGAGTTGCATATGATCTGCTTGTTAGGAGTATCTCACTCAGGTAACCGATGCTGTTAATCCCCAAAGGAAGAAGCTAAGAGTGGAATTGAAACTCCAATGAGAAGTGTATATAGATGTTTATAATAAAATAAGTAGTAACTTACTCCATAAGAATAAGATTTCCGGCCGTCACAGCACAAAAAGGAAAATATTCCAGTTATGATAAAAGAAATGTATTGGCTCTTAAAACAAGTAAAACATTTTACTTGTTTTTACCCACTTGTTACTTGCTCTTAGAAAAGACGTTCTTTTGACGTTGAAACGCGTAGAGCCAATAAATTTCTTTTATCATAACTGGAATATTTTCCTTTTTTGCTGTGATGGCTGGAAATCTTATTCTTATGGAGTAAGTTACTACATATTTTATTATAAACATCTATATATACTTCTCATTGGAGTTTACATTCCACTCTTAGCTTCTTTGAGTCCTTTGGGGATTAACATCATCGGTTACCTGAGTGAGATACTCCTAACAAGCAGATCATATGCAACTCATGGAGTGAGTATATTGCACTTTTTTAATTTGCTTCTAAACATACACATAAGCCAATACGCTCGCCTGACATTGCCTAACATCGCGGCCACGGACTTGAATACGCTCTCCAAATTTAACAAAAAAGATGTCAAAAAGCTGCGCACCAAGTACAGGGCTATGAGCAGCGGACTGTTGTTAACTAACAGTCATCGAGCAGCTATTTGGCTTTTTAACAGCTTTATTTGTATACTGTCACTAAACACCGCCACTATACTAAACTGTCTAACCCCTATCCCGCCACTCCCTGACCCTGCCGCAACTAAATAAAGTTATTAACCCCTAAACCGCCACTCCCGGAGCCCACCGCAACTCTAATAAACTTATTAACCCCTATCCCGCCGCTCTCGGATTCCGCCGCCACCTACATTATGTTCTTAACCCCCTAATCTGCCGCCCCCTACACCGCCGCCACCTACATTATGTTATTAACCCCTATCCCGCCACTCACGGAGCCCACCACAACTAAATAAAGTTATTAACCCCTAAACCTACATCGCCATAAACTAAATTAACCTATTAACCCCTAAACCTAACAACCCCCTAACTGTACATTAAATATTAACTCATCCCTATCTTATAATAAATTTAAACTTACCTTTAGATTTAAATTAAACTATATTAAACTAATAATTAACCTACCCTAACTGTTATACTAAAATGACATTAAATCCAAAAAATTTCTTTCATGATTCAGACAGAAAATAAAATTTTAAGCAAAATTCCAATTTACTTCTATTATCTAATTTGCTTCAATGTTTAGATATCCTTTGTTAAAGAAATAGCAATGCACATGGGTAAGCCAATCACATGAGGCAAATATATGCAGCCACCAATCAGAATCTACTGAGCCTATCTAGATATGCTTTTCAGGAAGGAATATCAAGAGAATGAAGCAAATAAGATAACAGAAGTATATTAGAAAGTTGTTTAAAATTATATTCTCTATCTGAAGCATGAAAGAAAAAATTTGGGTTTAATGTCCCTTTAAACCTATAATTTATCTACCTTAACTGTTATACTAAAATTACATTTAACCCCTATCCCGCCACTCACAGAGCCCACCACAACTAAATAAAGTTATTAACCCCTAAACCGCCAGCCCCCCACATCGCCATAAACTAAATTAACCTATTAACCCCTAAACCTAACAACCCCCTAACTGTACATTAAATATTAACTCATCCCTATCTTATAATAAATTTAAACTTACCTTTAGATTTAAATTAAACTATATTAAACTAATAATTAATCTACCCTAACTGTTATACTAAGCGGCCAAAGTCTTCATCCAAGCACGCAGAAGTCTTCACCCAGATGGCATCTTCTATCTTCATCCATCCGGGGCGGAGCGGCTCCATCTTAAAGACATCCGACACGGAACATCCTCTTCGTTCGGCGTTTTCTTCCCGAATGAACTTTCCTTTAAATGACGTCATCCAAGATGGTTTCCCTTAGATTCCGATTGGCTGATAGAATTCTATCAGTCAATTGGAATTAAGGTTGAAAAAATCCTATTGGCTGTTGCAATCTGCCAATAGGATTGAGCTCGCATTCTATTGGCTGATTTGATCAGCCAATCGGATGAAAGCTCAATCCTATTGGCTGATTGCAACAGCCAGTAGGATTTTTTCAACCTTAATTCCGATTGGCTGAAAGAATTCTATCAGCCAATCGGAATCTAAGGGACACCATCTTGGATGACATCATTTAAAGGAAACTTCATTCGGGAAGAAGACGTCGAACGAAGATGTTCCGTGTCGGATGTCTTGAAGATGAAGCCCATCCTCGCCGGATGGATGGAGATAGAAGATGCCGTCTGGGTGAAGACTTCTGCGGGCTTGGATGAAGACTTCTGCCGGCATCTTGGAGGATGGATGTCGGATCTTCAAAATTGTAAGTGAATCTTCAGGGGTTAGTGTTAGGATTTTTCAAGGGTGTATTGGGTGGGTTTTATTTTTAGATTAGGGGTTTGGGCTGCAATACAGCTAAATGCCCTTTTAAGGGCAATGCCCATCCAAATGCCCTTTTCAGGGCAATGGGGAGCTTAGGTTTTTTTAGTTAGGTTTTTATTTGTGGGGTTGGTTGTGTGAGTGGTCGGTTTTACTGTTGGGGTGGTATTTATATTTTTTATTTACAGGTAAAAGAGCTGATTTCTTTAGGGCAATGCCCTGCAAAAGGCCCTTTTAAGGACTATTTGTAGTTTATTGTACGCTAGGGTTTTTTTATTTTGGGGGGCTGTTTTATTTTCATAGGGCCCTTAGATTAGGTGTAATTAGTTTAAATCTTTGATAATTTCTTTTTTATTTTGTGTAACTTACTGTTTATTTTTTTTTGTAACTTAGTGTTTGTTATTTTTTGTAACTTAGTTGTTAGTTTTTTGTAATTTAGTAATTTTTTAGTGTAGATTTAAATTATTTGAGTAGGGTTAGGTTTTTAAATATATAATATAGTTAATTTAATTTGTAGTTTAATGTAATTTTAGTATAACAGTTAGGGTAGGTTAATTATTAGTTTAATATAGTTTAATGTAATTTAGTCTAACAGGGTAGATTAATTATTAGTTTAATATAGTTTAATTTAAATCTAAAGGTAAGTTTAAATTTATTATAAGATAGGGATGAGTTAATAATTAATATAAAGTTAGCGGGTTGTTAGGTTTAGGGGTTAATAGTTTAATTTAGTTTATGGCAATGTGGGGAACTGGCGGTTTAGGGGTTAATAGGTTTAGTAAGTGCAAGTGATGTGGGAGGCCAGGGGTTTAGGGGTTAATACATTTATTTAGTTGCGGTGGGCTCCAGGAGCGGCGGGATAGGGGTTAATAACTTTATGTAGGTGGCGACGGTGTAGGGGCGGAAGATTATGGGTTAATAAGTATAATGTAGGTGGCGGCAGTGGCGGGACGGCAGATTAGGGGTGTTTAGACTCGGGGTACATGTTAGGGTGTTAGGTGTAAACATAACTTTTATTCTCCCATAGGAATCAATGGGATATCGGGCAGCAACGAACATGAGCTTTCGCTGCTTTCAGACTCCCATTGATTCCTATGGCATCCGCCGCCTCCAGGGCGGCGGATTGAAAACCAGGTACGCTGGGCCGGAATAGTGGCGAGCGTACCTGGTAGAAATTTGATAAATAACAAAAGTAGTCAGATAGTGCCGAATTTGCATTCGGACCATCTGTAGTGACGTAAGCATCAATCTGTATCGGACTGAGACTGGCGGATCGTATGTTACGTGACAGATTTCTACTTTTGCCGGTCTGTAGGCTATGATAAATAAGTGGAATCAGGCTCGCCACAATTACGCTGCGGAATTCCAGTGTATTTGCGGTTGATGGCTTGATAAATAGGCCTCAATACATGTTATTGATATTAAACTATTATCTTGGAAAGTTTTGTTTGTTGTTGCCATTTCTTCCACTCGCAGAGTTTCTGAGCTCTCAGCTTTGCAGTGTGATTTCCCCCTACCTTATTTTTCATGCTGATAATTCGGTTCTTTGTACTAAATTGGGGTTTCTCCCTAAGGTGGTATCGGATCGAAACATTAATCAGGAAATTATTGTTCCTTCTTTTTGTCCTAATCCTTCTTCTCAAAAGGAATGTCTTTTGCATAACTTGGATTTTGTGCAGGCTCTAAAATTTTACTTACAAGCTACTAAAGATTTTAGGGAATCTTCTGCCCTGTTTGTTGTTTTCTCTGGAAAGCGTAAGGGTCAGAAGGCCACTTCTACTACTACTCTGTCTCTGGTTGAGAAGTTTGATTCATTTGGCCTATGAGGCTGCTGGACAGCAGCCTCCTGAGAGAATTACGGCTCATTCCACTAGGGCTGTCTCCTCTTCTTGGGCTTTCAAAAATGAAGCTTCTGTGGAACAGATTTGCAAGATAGTCCTCTTTGCCTGCTTTTTCTAACTAGTAATTGGAATGATGTTGTGGACTCTCCATGTCATAGGAAAGAAAACAAAGCTTATGCTTACCTGATAAATTTCTTTCTTTCCAGACATGGAGAGTCTATGACCCCGCCCTCATTTTTAATTTTAATTTGGCAGTTTTTTGAGTAAACCTCAGGCACTTTTCACCCTTGTTTTTCTTCCTTTTTTTCATTTCCTTTGACTGAATGACTGGGGGTCATGTGTAAGGCATTTACACTTAACAGCTTTGCTGGGGTGCTCTTTGCCTCCTCCTGCTGGCCAGGAGTTAAATATCACACTAGTAATTGGAATGATGTTGTGGACTCTCCATGTCCGGAAAGAAAGAAATTTATCAGGTAAGCACAAATTTTGTTTTTCACTCATTCTCTCTCCTCTCTTTCTTTTTTTTTTCTCCACTCTCACTTTTCCTCTCCAATATCTCTCTGCCCCTGTTTACCCTCTCAGAAGTAATAGTCTAAACACTAAAAGGGTCCCTATACCCTAGAGGAATATCACATTCTTGCCATTTTTATGGATAAATAAAATACATTTAGATAATATTTATAGCAGTCATTCACTCACTAATGGCTAGTGGGCTTGTGGAAATGTTGAGCCCTGCAATAAATATTAGACTTTTTAACTGCATCTAAGTGAAGTCTGCATATTTCTTATAATTGGCATTTGAATTATTAAGCGCTAGATTACAAATGGAATGCACATTAGCGCTCTCTAGTTAGTTTCGCTAGAAGCAGGCTTTTTGCGCATGTTGGGTAGAGTGTGTATTACAAGTTGGAAGTAAAAAGATTATGCACAAGCACAAAGCCAAACTTATCACGACTACGTTAACATATTCCCCCATAAACGTCAATGGAGTGCATAAAGTTTTAAAAAAAAATAACACCCATACTCGCGTGCAAACCTGATCGCTTTTAACCAAGTGCGCTAAGCCGTCATGACTTATGAATATTTCACATTCCAATGTTCTTCTTATAGAAGAATATGTTCTATTTATTCTTAAATAAATATTTCTATATTTATCTATTTTTTTTATAAAATATATATCTATACCTATATATAGGTATAATATATATAAGTATAATATATACAGATATATATATATATATATATATATATATATATATATAGGTATAATATATACAGATATATATATATATATATATATATAGGTATAATATATACAGATATATATATATAGGTATAATATATATAGGTATAATATATACAGATATATATATATATATATATATATATATATATATATAGGTATAATATATACAGATATATATATATATATATATATAGGTATAATATATACAGATATATATATAGGTATAATATATGCAGATATATATATATAGGTATAATATATACAGATATATATATAGGTATAATATATACAGATATATATATATATATATATATATATATATATATATATATATTTATATATATATATATATATAGGTATAATATATACAGATATATATATATATATATATAGGTATAATATATACAGATATATATATATAGGTATAATATATACAGATATATATAGGAATATCTATTTAAAAATACGTAGAACATATTCTTCCATGTGAAGAACATTGGAATGTGAAATATTTACAGCAAATACACAAACACTTTGGCCTAGGTTACGAGTGGAGCACAAAATTGCGCTTTCACGCACATACTCCCGAAAGGAGTTGTTAATATTTCACATTCCAATGTTCTTCACATACAGAATTTTTTTTTTATTTTAAAGGGACAATCTAGTCAAAATTAAACTTTCATGATTCAGATAGGGCATGCAATTTTAAACAACTTTTCAATAATACTTTTATCATCAAATTTGCTTTGTACTCTTTGCTGAAAGCTAAACCTAGGTAGGCTTATATGCTAATTTTTAATCTCATAAAGGCCGCCTCTTATCTCAGTTCATTTTGCTAGAAAGGGCTAGTTCATGTGTCACAAATAGATAACATTGTGCTCACTCCCGTGGAGTTATTTAGTCAGCACTGATTGGCTGCAAGTCTGTCAAAAGAACTGAGATAAGTGGGGAGTCTGCAGAGGCTTAGATACAGGGTAATCATTGAGGTAAAAAGTGTATTATTATAATAAAACTGGAGAATGGGTAATAAAGGGATTATCTATCTTTTATAACAATAAAAATTCTGGAGTAGACTGTTCCTTTAAATATATATATACATGTATATCTATTTCTTTAGATCTATATAGGTACAGATATATATTTTACATTATTATAGACTAGTTGATAAGCCTGACCAGAGGGCAGTCTATGTGTGAAAAATGTAACCCCCACCCCCAGCTACAAAAATAAAAATGTAAAAATTCAGAAAAAAATAAACATTATCCAAAATAAAAAAATTAAACCTAATCCCTATGAAAATAAAAAAAGCCCCTAATCTAAGAATAAACTACCAATAGCCCTTAAAGGGGCTTTTTATAGGGCATTGCCCTAAAGAAATCAGCTCTTTTACTTTAAAAATAAACAAAGTCCTCCCTAACAGTAAAACCTAACACTAATAAACCTAAACTACCCATTGCCCCTAAAGGGTGTTCAGCTCTTTTGCAAATTGCCCAATAAACCCTTATCTAAAAAAAATTAAAAATAACACTAAAGTCCTAAATAGGTACGGTTTCAGAAGTTCGGCGGAGAAGGTCTTCCTCCAGGAGGGTCCATCATCTTCATCCACAGCTAAGGCGGCGCAGGGCGGAGGTCCGGAGCGGTCTTCTTAGATGCGGCAGTCCTCGGTGGCATAGAGGCTCGTCTTCATCCGATGTCTGTCGTATACTTAATATTGAATGCAAGGTCTCGCAATCAATTTGGGGTACCTTGCATTCCTATTGGCTGAATTTTTCAAAACAGCCAATAGGATTAGAGCTACTGAAATCCTATTGGCTGTTCAAATCAGCCAATAAGATTTCAGTAGCTCTCATCCTATTGGTTGATTTTGAAAATGTAAGCCAATAGGAATGCACGGTACCCCAATAAGTATGGGGTACCTTGAATTCAATCTTCAGTGTCCGTCTAAAAAAAATAAAAAATAAAAAAAACTAACTAACACTAAAGCCCCAAATAGGTATTCACGGTTTCAGAAGTTCGGCGGAGAAGGTCTTCTTCCAGGCAGGTCCATCATCTTCATCCACAGCGAAGGCGGCACGGAGATCCGGAGCGGTCTTCTCGGATGTGGTGGTCTTCCCAGATGTGCGCAGAGCAAAGCTGGCGCGGAGGTCCGGAGTGGTCTTCCCAGATGTGGCGATCCTCGGAGAAGGCGTGGAGGTTCCTCTTCATGCGATCGTCCGCCGCACACTGAAGATCGCATGATGAGGAACCTGCACGCCTTCGCCGAGGACCGCCGATGACCACCGCAGAGGATCGCCACATCTGGGAAGACCACTCCGGACCTCTGCGTCGCCTTCGCTCCGCGCACATCTGGGAAGACCATTCCGGACCTCCATGCCGCCTTTGCTGTGGATGAAAAGATAAGCAAGGTCTCCAGCACTTTGTCAAACCAACTTTATTCAGACACAAATAGCGACGTTTCGGTGTCACAGCACCTTATTCATGCTTGATATTAATACAATGGCCATATTGCATCTTTAAATACCCAAATTTTGGCGCCCTCTCAAATTGTTGTGTGGAGAGGGCTCCCACTAGTGGCCAGATAATATACATACACGTACAAAACTTATGTACAAATTGAATCATTTAATTTGAATATATTACTAAGTCCTAAAGAATACATAGAATTTCACTAAAAAAATTACCTAATACTATATATGAAAATTTCATTTAACTACAATATACATATTGCCTATTAACTTTCACTGACATTTAATTAGTCATTTCATAAACATTTTACAAAAAAAATTTTTTTATAAGAAATTAAAAAGATTTTTTTATATATATGTGCAGACAATTGAGAACAATTAAAAACAAGGGAAGGGCCTAGAACTACAGCAAAGGTACTTAATATTTGATAAGGCTAAAGATACTTAGAGGAACAGTCAAGTCACAGGAATAATTCAGAAAAAATTCAGAAAAAATTCAGAAAAAACAGCTTAGATCAAATTCTCTGTTAAGCCCCTTAGGGTGCATACTATCTAATTTATGCACCCACCACATCTCTCTTTGTTTTAATAGACGCTCCCTATTCATGCCTCTTCTATTTGGGGGGATATGGTCTATTATTTGCCACCTAAGCTGGCTGATGTGGTGTCCTTTCTCCAAGAAATGGTTGGAGACAGGGGCATCCCTGTTGTTGCATCTAATATTGGACCTATGCTGACCAATGCGGTCTTTCACCTTGCGGGTGGTCTCACCTATATAGATGCAAGAACAGGGATACTTGATCAAGTATACCACGTGAGTGGTCTCACAGGTATAGTACCCCTTAATGGAAAACTTTTTTCCGCTTTGGGGATGATGGAAAAATGCTCCTTTTATTACCGAATGGCAGCTCATACAGCCAAGGCAGGGGAAAGTTCCCGTATTTTTCTTGCCAATTAGCTGTTGTCTGGTTTGTCTGGTAGGGCCTATGTCAGTCCTCACAAGGAGATCCCTCAGGCTTTTTACTCTCTTGTGAGCCATGATGGGAGGCTCCTGGAGCTGAACTATATTGGAATTGCATTCCTTTAGGATGTACCAATTCTTACGGATTAGCCTAGCAACTTTGTCACTAAGAGGATTGTACTGGCTGACAAACACAAGCCTGTTTTCTTTAGATGTTCTTTCTTTCTTTTTATCCAAAGAGGCTATAGTGTCATCAAGGAGTTTTTTGGGGTATCCTCTATCAATAAACTTTTTGGACATTTCTTTAAATCTTACCCTCCTTGTCTCTCCATCATCCACAATCCTATTAACCCTCAACAGTTGGCTCCTGGGGAGTGAATTTACCAATGGCCTAGGGTGAAAGCTGTTAAATTGCAGTATACTGTTTCTGTCTGTCTCTTTTCTATACAGGTCAAATTCAAGATGGTGGCCCTTCTTAAGAACTAACGTATCGAGGAAGGACACAGATTCCTCACTGATACTCACTGTAAAGAAAAGATCCCTTACTTCAGAATTTAAATCCTGTACAAAGTGCATGAGGGACTCAACGTCGCCCCACCATACGCCAAAAATATCGTCTATATATCTCCACCATACGGCTCCAAATTGTTTAAATAACTGGTTTTTATAGACGACATTCTCCTCAAACTCACACATGAAGAGATTGGCGTATGATGGGGCGACGTTAGAGCCCATGGCAGTCCCCCTCACCTGGACATACCAGCTGTCCTGAAAGATAAAATAATTCCAATATAGGACAATACGTAATAGATCTTCCAAAAATGATACTTCAATCTCATTGTACCTCCTGTTCACCATCAATGTTTTTCTTATAATGGATATACCTGTTTCATGTTTTATAGATGTATATAAACTACGTACATCCATGGTGAACAGGAGGTACTTGTCACTAGGAAAAACCAAATCCCTTGCCTTCTGCAAAAAACTGTTAGTGTCCTGTATGTAACTTGACATTCTAGTGACCTCAGGCTGCAAGATTTTATCCAAAAATTTGGAAATGTTTGTAAATACTGACTCCACTGAGGAAACAATAGGTCTCCCCGGGGGTCTCTGTTTGTCCTTATGGACTTTGGGGACAGTATAAAACACAGGTGTCCTAGGGTTCACAGCACACAGATACTCAGATAGCTTTTTATCAATAATGCCTTGACTAAGGGCTCTCTGTACAACTGTATTTATCTCCTTCTGTATGTTACCTAGAGGATTTCCCTGTAGTGGCTTATATGTATTTGTATCACTCAACTGAGAGAGGGCTTCATTCACATAGTATGTTTTATCTAGCAAAACCATTGCTCCACCCTTATCAGCCCCCTTAAAAATGATGTTTTTATTGCCCTTCAATTCCTTTAGTATCATATTTTCACCTTTAGTAAAATTAGTCAAATTGACACGCTCATTTTTATGCCACATAAAAGTATGTTTTTTATTTTTATATTCATCACGTAACTTTTTAACCCCTTGTTGTATTATGTTAACAAATGTACTGACACTATTATTATTAACATTGGGGTTAAATGAACTTTTTTTAATAAGACCCAACTTCTTTAAAGACAATTCCGGAGTCTGGGCTTGGCTGTCTGCCAAGTAATGTTCATTACTAAACCAGACTTTAAGTTTGATATTGCGGTATAGTCTTTGCAAATCTTTTTCCAGCTCGAAAAAGTCTGTGTCACGAAAGGGGCAAAAGGAAAGTCCTCTATTAAGCATCATGGTCTCTTTTTCATTTAATGCATAGTCTGACGTATTTATTACAATATCATTATCTCCCCCCGCCAATGCGGGGCATGTATGGCTGTCTTTACTAATAGGTATAGAATTGCTTACTTCTTTGGTGCTTTCTTCCGGTTGGATCTGCGGATCGAGTTTCCCCTTGTAGCGGCGGTGTTTCTTGCCGCCCCGGTGGATCCGCTGCTGCACTCGCTGTTGCTCGATCCTAAAGGGGATGAACCAGGGGACGAGCCATCTGACGTATTGGACACGTCATCATGTTGTTCCCTCCTTGTCGGCCTGTATCTACGTCTGCCCCTGGGTCCTGATGCTCCCCGGTTGCCATAGTTACCGGATCTCCAGCGGTATACTCGACCCAGGCGGTAGTCCTCTTCGTCACGGATGAACTTTGCCCTTTTTGTTTCTTTTATGACTTTCTGTTCTTCTGCAATCACCGTAGCGATCCTTTTCTCCATCTCCTGGAATTCATCATTTGACAAACAGGTCTGTAACTCATCTTTGCATTTTTTTATGTTCACCTCCTGCAGCTCCATCTCAGACTGCAAGCATTCCACTGTCCATACGATTAAATCATATGAACACTTGTTCAAAATAGCCTCAAACTTATCGCAGTAGATTTTATTGTTGCTTAATAGGGTAGGGCGAGTATTCATTCGTAGCCCTCTGGGAATTCTTTTGACACGATAGTATTCTGCTAACGTGTTAGCATGTAGTTCCCATTTCATTTGCTTGAGTTGCAAAGCTTCATATTCCTTGCCACTTGTTTCACCCGGTACAGTCCTCAGGTAATCTCTAGTGCCTTTCATCAATGCTGTAATTCTGGCCGCCTCTATGTCCGTATATGCAAACATAATGCTACCATCCGTTTTCTGTGTCTCATTGCCTTCAGCAGGCATGTTACTCCTCATATGCACAGTATCCCAGCAGCTACAAGTAACAAAAGTCTGAGAGGGGAACAGCACCTGGGAGTGTGGAGTGTGCACGGTAGACCAAGGGCGCTGCCAAGCCCCAGACACATAGAAAAGATAAGCAAGGTCTCCAGCACTTTGTCAAACCAACTTTATTCAGACACAAATAGCGACGTTTCGGTGTCACAGCACCTTATTCATGCTTGATATTAATACAATGGCCATATTGCATCTTTAAATACCCAAATTTTGGCGCCCTCTCAAATTGTTGTGTGTAGAGGGCTCCCCCTAGTGGCCAGATAATATACATACACGTACAAAACTTATGTACAAATTGAATCATTTAATTTGAATATATTACTAAGTCCTAAAGAATACATAGAATTTCACTAAAAAAATTACCTAATACTATATATGAAAATTTCATTTAACTACAATATACATATTGCCTATTAACTTTCACTGACATTTAATTAGTCATTTCATAATAAATACGTCAGACTATGCATTAAATGAAAAAGAGACCATGATGCTTAATAGAGGACTTTCCTTTTGCCCCTTTCGTGACACAGACTTTTTCGAGCTGGAAAAAGATTTGCAAAGACTATACCGCAATATCAAACTTAAAGTCTGGTTTAGTAATGAACATTACTTGGCAGACAGCCAAGCCCAGACTCCGGAATTGTCTTTAAAGAAGTTGGGTCTTATTAAAAAAAGTTCATTTAACCCCAATGTTAATAATAATAGTGTCAGTACATTTGTTAACATAATACAACAAGGGGTTAAAAAGTTACGTGATGAATATAAAAATAAAAAACATACTTTTATGTGGCATAAAAATGAGCGTGTCAATTTGACTAATTTTACTAAAGGTGAAAATATGATACTAAAGGAATTGAAGGGCAATAAAAACATCATTTTTAAGGGGGCTGATAAGGGTGGAGCAATGGTTTTGCTAGATAAAACATACTATGTGAATGAAGCCCTCTCTCAGTTGAGTGATACAAATACATATAAGCCACTACAGGGAAATCCTCTAGGTAACATACAGAAGGAGATAAATACAGTTGTACAGAGAGCCCTTAGTCAAGGCATTATTGATAAAAAGCTATCTGAGTATCTGTGTGCTGTGAACCCTAGGACACCTGTGTTTTATACTGTCCCCAAAGTCCATAAGGACAAACAGAGACCCCCGGGGAGACCTATTGTTTCCTCAGTGGAGTCAGTATTTACAAACATTTCCAAATTTTTGGATAAAATCTTGCAGCCTGAGGTCACTAGAATGTCAAGTTACATACAGGACACTAACAGTTTTTTGCAGAAGGCAAGGGATTTGGTTTTTCCTAGTGACAAGTACCTCCTGTTCACCATGGATGTACGTAGTTTATATACATCTATAAAACATGAAACAGGTATATCCATTATAAGAAAAACATTGATGGTGAACAGGAGGTACAATGAGATTGAAGTATCATTTTTGGAAGATCTATTACGTATTGTCCTATATTGGAATTATTTTATCTTTCAGGACAGCTGGTATGTCCAGGTGAGGGGGACTGCCATGGGCTCTAACGTCGCCCCATCATACGCCAATCTCTTCATGTGTGAGTTTGAGGAGAATGTCGTCTATAAAAACCAGTTATTTAAACAATTTGGAGCCGTATGGTGGAGATATATAGACGATATTTTTGGCGTATGGTGGGGCGACGTTGAGTCCCTCATGCACTTTGTACAGGATTTAAATTCTGAAGTAAGGGATCTTTTCTTTACAGTGAGTATCAGTGAGGAATCTGTGTCCTTCCTCTATACGTTAGTTCTTAAGAAGGGCCACCATCTTGAATTTGACCTGTATAGAAAAGAGACAGACAGAAACAGTATACTGCAATTTAACAGCTTTCACCCTAGGCCATTGGTAAATTCACTCCCCAGGAGCCAACTGTTGAGGGTTAATAGGATTGTGGATGATGGAGAGACAAGGAGGGTAAGATTTAAAGAAATGTCCAAAAAGTTTATTGATAGAGGATACCCCAAAAAACTCCTTGATGACACTATAGCCTCTTTGGATAAAAAGAAAGAAAGAACATCTAAAGAAAACAGGCTTGTGTTTGTCAGCCAGTACAATCCTCTTAGTGACAAAGTTGCTAGGCTAATCCGTAAGAATTGGTACATCCTAAAGGAATGCAATTCCAATATAGTTCAGCTCCAGGAGCCTCCCATCATGGCTCACAAGAGAGTAAAAAGCCTGAGGGATCTCCTTGTGAGGACTGACATAGGCCCTACCAGACAAACCAGACAACAGCTAATTGGCAAGAAAAATACGGGAACTTTCCCCTGCCTTGGCTGTATGAGCTGCCATTCGGTAATAAAAGGAGCATTTTTCCATCATCCCCAAAGCGGAAAAAAGTTTTCCATTAAGGGGTACTATACCTGTGAGACCACTCACGTGGTATACTTGATCAAGTGTCCCTGTTCTTGCATCTATATAGGTGAGACCACCCGCAAGGTGAAAGACCGCATTGGTCAGCATAGGTCCAATATTAGATGCAACAACAGGGATGCCCCTGTCTCCAACCATTTCTTGGAGAAAGGACACCACATCAGCCAGCTTAGGTGGCAAATAATAGACCATATCCCCCCAAATAGAAGAGGCATGAATAGGGAGCGTCTATTAAAACAAAGAGAGATGTGGTGGGTGCATAAATTAGATAGTATGCACCCTAAGGGGCTTAACAGAGAATTTGATCTAAGCTGTTTTTTCTGAATTTTTTCTGAATTTTTTCTGAATTATTCCTGTGACTTGACTGTTCCTCTAAGTATCTTTAGCCTTATCAAATATTAAGTACCTTTGCTGTAGTTCTAGGCCCTTCCCTTGTTTTTAATTGTTCTCAATTGTCTGCACATATATATAAAAAAATCTTTTTAATTTCTTATAAAAAATTTTTTTTTGTAAAATGTTTATGAAATGACTAATTAAATGTCAGTGAAAGTTAATAGGCAATATGTATATTGTAGTTAAATGAAATTTTCATATATAGTATTAGGTAATTTTTTTAGTGAAATTCTATGTATTCTTTAGGACTTAGTAATATATTCAAATTAAATGATTCAATTTGTACATAAGTTTTGTACGTGTATGTATATTATCTGGCCACTAGTGGGAGCCCTCTCCACACAACAATTTGAGAGGGCGCCAAAATTTGGGTATTTAAAGATGCAATATGGCCATTGTATTAATATCAAGCATGAATAAGGTGCTGTGACACCGAAACGTCGCTATTTGTGTCTGAATAAAGTTGGTTTGACAAAGTGCTGGAGACCTTGCTTATCTTTTCTATGTGTCTGGGGCTTGGCAGCGCCCTTGGTCTACCGTGCACACTCCACACTCCCAGGTGCTGTTCCCCTCTCAGACTTTTGCTGTGGATGAAGATGATAGACCCGCCTGGAAGAAAACCTTCTCCGCCAGACTTCTGAAACCGCGAGTACCTATTTGGGGCTTTAGTGTTAGTTTATTTATTTTTTTGTTTTTTTTTGACAAAGGTTTATTGGGCAATTTGCAAAAGAGCTGAATGCCCTTTTTAGGGCAGTGAAAAAGAGCTGAATGCACTTTTAAGGGCAATGTCCATACAAATGCCCCTTTAGGGGCAATGGGTAGTTTAGGTTTATTAGTGTTAGGTTTTTTTATTTTGGGGGGTTTGGTGGGTGGGGGGTTTTACTGTTAGGGGGGACTTTGTTTATTTTTAATGTAAAAGAGCTGATTTCTTTAGGGCAATGCCTTTTTTATTTTAATTGTAATGCATTTTTTTAATGTAATTAAGGGGTTATTTTAGGGGGTGTTAGGTTAGGTTAGGGGGCTTAGTCATTAAATTATTTTTTTGCGTTGGGGTTGGCGGTTTAGAAGTTAATAGGTCATTTAGGTTTAATGCGTTGTGGGGGGTTGGCGGATTAGGGGTTAATAGATGTATTAGGTAGTTTTTGATGTTGTGGTTGGCGGATTTAGAGGTTAATAATTTTATTGTGTTTTGTTTTTTTCTTAATACTTCGTGCGGGCGGTTAGTTTATTATTTTCTTAATAGTTTGTACGTGAGATTAGTTTTATTTTATTACTTTTTGCTGATGGCTAGTTTGTTTTTTTTTAATAGTTATTGCGGGCGTTTTTTTTTTTGTTTTTTTTTAATGCTCCGTTTGCCTTCGCTGCATCCAGGTGGATTACGAAAATGGCACCACCCTGCCATTTTCGGAATCCCCCGGGATGCAGCTTACATTCCTTTGAGGATGTGTGCGCAATTGCAGACAGCGGCGGGCGCGTTACAAATGCAATTATAGTATAGATATACAAGATCGGTAAGTGATGTATGACAAATATTTAATAAATACATAACGCGCCTTAAATGTTGGGTTAGTGAATATGAAGAATTAGTTTAAGTTTACTCCTGTTGATTTATATGCGCAAACCCAACAGGAGTACGTTAATTCTTCGGGGCCTATTTATGAAAGGCCTGTCGGACATGAGCCGACATTGCGGATCATGTCCGACAGACCTCGCTGAATGCGGAGAGCAATACGCTCTCTCTCCGCATTCAGCATTGCACCAGCAGCTCTTGTGAACTGCTGGTGCAACTCCGCCCCCTGCAGATTCGCGGCCAATTGGCTGCTAGCAGGGGGCTGTCAATCAACCGATCGTATGCGATCGGGTTGAATTGCGGCGATGTCTGTCCGCCTCCTCAGTCTTTAGACCGCTGCTCCATAACTTGTGTTTCTGGTGAGTCTAAATGCTCGACAGAAACACGGCCTTCAAGCTCCATACGGAGCGTGATAGATAGGCCCCTTCATATGTTTTATCCTGACATGAGTTATCTTAATGTGTGTTATGTATTAATAAATATTTGTCATGGGTCACTTACCGATCACCTTGTGTTGTATGTACAGTAATGGGGGCCGTGTCTGCAGATCATATAGATAAACTAGACACTGTGTCTGCAGATCATATAGATAAACTAGACACCGTGTCTGCAGATCATATAGATAAACTAGACACCGTGTCTGCAGATCATATAGATAAACTAGACACCGTGTCTGCAGATCATATAGATAAACTAGACACTGTGTCTGCAGATCATATAGATAAACTAGACACTGTGTTTGCAGATCATATAGATAAACTAGACACCGTGTCTGCAGATCATATAGATAAACTAGACACCGTGTCTGCAGATCATATAGATAAACTAGACACTGTGTTTGCAGATCATATAGATAAACTAGACACCGTGTCTGCAGATCATATAGATAAACTAGACACCGTGTCTGCAGATCATATAGATAAACTAGACACCGTGTCTGCAGATCATATAGATAAACTAGACACTGTGTTTGCAGATCATATAGATAAACTTGACACTGTGTCTGCAGATCATATAGATAAACTAGACACTGTGTCTGCAGATCATATACAGGGAGTGCAGAATTATTAGGCAAATGAGTATTTTGACCACATCATCCTCTTTATGCATGTTGTCTTACTCCAAGCTGTATAGGCTCGAAAGCCTACTACCAATTAAGCATATTAGGTGATGTGCATCTCTGTAAAGAGAAGGGGTGTGGTCTAATGACATCAACACCCTATATCAGGTGTGCATAATTATTAGGCAACTTCCTTTCCTTTGGCAAAATGGGTCAAAAGAAGGACTTGACAGGCTCAGAAAAGTCAAAAATAGTGAGATATCTTGCAGAGGGATGCAGCACTCTTAAAATTGCAAAGCTTCTGAAGCGTGATCATCGAACAATCAAGCGTTTCATTCAAAATAGTCAACAGGGTCGCAAGAAGCGTGTGGAAAAACCAAGGCGCAAAATAACTGCCCATGAACTGAGAAAAGTCAAGCGTGCAGCTGCCAAGATGCCTATTGCCACCAGTTTGGCCATATTTCAGAGCTGCAACATCACTGGAGTACCCAAAAGCACAAGGTGTGCAATACTTAGAGAAATGGCCAAGGTAAGAAAGGCTGAAAGACGACCACCACTGAACAAGACACACAAGCTGAAACATCAAGACTGGGCCAAGAAATATCTCATGACTGATTTTTCTAAGGTTTTATGGACTGATGAAATGAGAGTGAGTCTTGATGGGCCAGATGGATGGACCCGTGGCTGGATTGGTAAAGGGCAGAGAGCTCCAGTCTGACTCAGACGCCAGCAAGGTGGAGGTGGAGTACTGGTTTGGGCTGGTATCATCAAAGATGAGCTTGTGGGGCCTTTTCGGGTTGAGGATGGAGTCAAGCTCAACTCCCAGTCCTACTGCCAGTTTCTGGAAGACACCTTCTTCAAGCAGTGGTACAGGAAGAAGTCTGCATCCTTCAAGAAAAACATGATTTTCATGCAGGACAATGCTCCATCACACGCGTCCAAGTACTCCACAGCGTGGCTGGCAATAAAGGGTATAAAAGAAGAAAATCTAATGACATGGCCTCCTTGTTCACCTGATCTGAACCCCATTGAGAACCTGTGGTCCATCATCAAATGTGAGATTTACAAGGAGGGAAAACAGTACACCTCTCTGAACAGTGTCTGGGAGGCTGTGGTTGCTGCTGCACGCAATGTTGATGGTGAACAGATCAAAACACTGACAGAATCCATGGATGGCAGGCTTTTGAGTGTCCTTGCAAAGAAAGGTGGCTATATTGGTCACTGATTTGTTTTTGAATGTCAGAAATGTATATTTGTGAATGTTGAGATGTTATATTGGTTTCACTGGTAAAAATAAATAATTGAAATGGGTATATATTTGTTTTTTGTTAAGTTGCCTAATAATTATGCACAGTAATAGTCACCTGCACACACAGATATCCCCCTAAAATAGCTATAACTAAAAACAAACTAAAAACTACTTTCAAAACTATTCAGCTTTGATATTAATGAGTTTTTTGGGTTCATTGAGAACATGGTTGTTGTTCAATAATAAAATTAATCCTCAAAAATACAACTTGCCTAATAATTCTGCACTCCCTGTAGATAAACTAGACACTGTGTCTGCAGATCATATAGATAAACTAGACACTGTGTCTGCAGATCATATAGATAAACTAGACACTGTGTCTGCAGATCATATAGATAAACTAGACACTGTGTCTGCAGATCATATAGTTAAACTAGACACTGTGTCTGCAGATCATATAGATAAACTAGACACTGTGTCTGCAGATCATATAGATAAACTAGACACTGTGTCTGCAGATCATATAGATAAACTAGACACTGTGTCTGCAGATCATATAGATAAACTAGACACTGTTCAGAAGCGGCTACTAAACTGCTACTTGGCCTAAACAATAAAACTGACAAGGAAAGACTTTATCCCCTTTATTATGTGAAATATTCAGGAGCTTAATAGAGCGGAAGATAATGCTTTTGTCACAAAAAGGGCAGCACCAGATCAAGGGATCATGATCTCAATAAGCCTACACTTCAGAAAGAAATATGGGCACACTTGATAACTCTTAGAGGAGG
Organism: Bombina bombina; assembly: GCF_027579735.1. Lineage (NCBI taxonomy): Eukaryota > Metazoa > Chordata > Amphibia > Anura > Bombinatoridae > Bombina > Bombina bombina. Next base: position 19,867,131 of record NC_069507.1, on the reverse strand, counting down.
GAAAAGGGAGTAGGTGATCTCATGAAATTGTCACTTTGTTTAAGGGATTTAATAAAACGAAGCTTGAAGCATTTTTCTACTAAACACCAGTACAAGGGGTCAATTTGCTGAAGCATTTCTGACCAGAAAGGGTGGTTGGTTCTTGGTGTAGACTTCCAGTAGAGGTGGTAGGAACACATACTGTGATAAATACAGAAATACCAGTCTGTGCTGGGTCATCTGGTTCATATCTACCTTCAAAAATATGTTTGTCTGTGTGAGGCTTTATGTCTACACACCTGACATTATCTCTCTCTCACTCTGTATTTAAGTCAATCCTTATTTCATATGTCATTTCATCTGTACACACACAAATCAATATATCTGTCTCTTTAATTACCTGGGTCGTTAAAATAACTAAAATCCCTTGCGAACCATGGTGCCAGTTATTTTATTTCCCCCATTTCAGTAGAAAAGCAGTTTGTGCAGCCAGATAACTCTCCAGAGCCACAACTTTAATGATTTTAAAAATAAGAGGATAAGTCAGATCTATCCTCTGATCGCCATAGATTGGGAATAGAGACATCTGTAGATCTGCCTGCTGCACTTGTACAAAGCTGCAGACTTATTTCAGCCAGAAACTTCTCAAGCAGGGAAGTTCGCTAGATAGACTAAGAGGTCTCTGAGACACACATCATGCCGGATAAATCAGCTGAAAGGAACTTGTGTGATATTTTGTAAACTTTACAAACTATTGGGCTCAAGTGTTTATGACAGAAGTTCAGCTCCTTTATTTTTATAGATATATTTAACCCTATGTTAGAACCTACAGTTTATTAAATATATCAACTTAACTTTATAATGTCAGACACATTGGAAGCACTTTTTTCGTTTTTGGTTTGGTGACATATGTCTCTATACTTAGCATGTGCTAGTCCTGTTTACTGTCCCTTTAAGTATTTAACATCTGAAATGTGATTGGCCAAACACCCTATAATTACAAGAGATTTGTGTTGTGTTGCTATAGAATAACATCACAGCCAGGTTGTAACATTTTATAATACAAATTAACATCTTGTTTCTTGCGATTGGTTTTTAATATCCAAACTCCACCAGCTTTTTACTTTATTTGGAGGAGCCAATACAGGATTGAGACAGCAGACAAGTAGTCACAGTCATTATGTTAGTATGAAGTGCATTGTTTTGTAGTTGTAGTAAAAGACAATTAAAGGGACACTGAACCCAAATTTTTTCTTTTGTGATTCAGATAGAGCACAACATTTTAAGCAACTTTCTAATATACTCCTATTATCAAATTTTCTTCATTATCTTGGTATCTTTATTTGAAATGCAAGAATGTAAGTTTAGATGCCGGGCCATTTATGGTGAACAACGTGGGTTGTTCTTGCTGATTGGTGGATAAATTCATCCACCAATAAAAAAGTGCTGTCCAGAGTACTGAACCAAACAAAAAGTTTAGATGCCTTCTTTTTCAAATAAAGATTATTATTTATTATCCTATTGATAATAGGAGTAAATTATAAAGTTGCTTAAAATTTCATGCTCTATCTGAATCACAAAATAAAAAAATTGGGTTCAGTGTCCCTTTAATTGTCTTTTACTACAACTACAAAACAATACACTTTATACTAACATAACAACTGTGACTACTTGTATAGTCTGCTCAACCTGGCAACCTGGCAAAAGCTGGTGGAGTTTGGGTTCAGTGTCCCTTTAAGGACATATATGCAGCAGTGTTATCCTTGATAAGTCAGCAGGTTCATTTTCAATTCTGAGATTTAGAAAATAAATTAATTGAAAAGGGGGCAAAATAATGTTTGTTTCTCCTGTTAAGTGTAGTCAGTCCACGGGTCATCATTACTTCTGGGATATTAACTCCTCCCCAACAGGAAGTGCAAGAGGATCACCCAAGCAGAGCTGCTATATAGCTCCTCCCCTCTACGTCACACCCAGTCATTCTCTTGCACCCAACTAATAGATAGGATGTGTGAGAGGATCAAGAGATTGTTGTTCCATCATTGTGTCCTAACCCTTCTTTAAAGAAGGAACGACTTCTGCACAATCTAGATGTAGTCCGTGCCCTGAAATTTTATTTACAGGCAACTAAAGATTTTCGCCAAACTTCTTCCCTGTTTGTCGTTTATTCTGGACAGAGGAGAGCTGTTTTTGGGAGAAAGGTTCTTCAGGCAGTGGTCCCTTCCGTATAAAGATCCTGCCTGTCCCTCCCGTCATCCGTGTACTTTAGCTTTGGTATTGGTATCCCAGAAGTAATGATGACCCGTGGACTGACTACACTTAACAGGAGAAAACATAATTTATGCTTACCTGATAAATTCCTTTCTCCTGTAGTGTAGTCAGTCCACGGCCCGCCCTGTTTTTTATGGCAGGTCTAAATTTTTAAATTATACTCCAGTCACCACTGCACCCTATAGTTTCTCCTTTCTCGTTTGGTTGTGACGTAGAGGGGAGGAGCTATATAGCAGCTCTGCTTGGGTGATCCTCTTGCACTTCCTGTTGGGGAGGAGTTAATATCCCAGAAGTAATGATGACCCGTGGACTGACTACACTACAGGAGAAAGGAATTTATCAGGTAAGCATAAATTATGTTTTTATTATGTATAACTAAACATTTTGTTTTGTAATTTCAAGGTATTTATCGTCCCTTTAACAACACAATTAAATTCCACAGCTAAAAGGACTTGATAAACCCAGGACAAAACTTTTAAAATTATTGTCAAGCACCCCAAAAAGTTTGTGAATGTGACACTGGTTTTGTGTATGAGCAAAAGACACCAAGATTACCGGCCTTATTGCATGCAATGTCACCAAACAGATACAGATGCTACCTGCTTAATCACCTACAGTTAAAAATAGTAATATGTATACAAATTTGCCAAATTCATAACCCAACAAACAAGCTCGCTATACTGATAATGCCCCAATCAAATCCTTTAGCATACACGCGTATCTTTATGCACACACGTCACCTATTAGTAACACCACATATCATTAATAGGGACCAGTCAGCACACAGGCCCTTTAACCGCTGATGTAGTCACTAAACTCCTAAAATTGTTGTTTTGTTTGTCATAAATCTTGTGAGATATTAACCATACAGATAACAATTTAATGTTGAACACTTAGAGCTTCAAGTATTTATTTCTTGTAAGGTATAATTTGCTGTCCATATTTATTATTGCACAATCTTAATGGGGCAGTAAACCTAGAAAATAATGTTACATAATTCTGCACATAGTGCAGAATTATATAACATTATCTTAGCCAAACTTTATGTAACATAATATTGTCTGTGAAATTTGATTAAAAAAAAGAGTGTTTGTCAGACCGTCGCTCTTGCTCTACTGAGCGGGTCTGGTTTTCCCCCTGAGCGCATCTGGGCAGCTGTCTAGTCACAGCCCGGCCCGATCGCGCCATTACATTCAATGCAGCTCGCTCCTGCTCTGTCTGATAGCGGGAGCGAGCTGCATTGAGTGTAATAGCGCGATCGGGCCTGGCTGTGACTAAGCTGCTCAGATGTGCTCAGTGAAAAAAACAGACCCGCTCAGTAGAGCACAGAGGGCGGGTCTGAAAAACTCTTTTTTAATCAAATTTCACAGGCAATATTATGTTACATAAAGTTTGGCTAAGATAATGTTATATAATTCTGCACTATGTTTAGATGCTGGCCTATTTTTGTTGAACAACCTGGGTTGTCCTTGCTGATTGGTGGATAAATTCATCCACCAATAAAAAAGTTCTGTCCGGAGGCTGAACCAAAAAAAATGCTTGGATGCCTTCTTTTTCAAATAAAGATAGCAAGAGATTTGATAATAGGAGTAAATTAGAAAGTCGCTTAAAATTGCATGCTCTATCTGAATCATGAAAACATTTTTTGGGTTCAGTGTCCCTTTAACCCCTTGAGTGCTAATGACGGCTCTGAGCCTTCACAGAGTTTCCCACTCTGGTGCTAATGACGGCTCAGAGCCGTCACTAGCACTCTCCCAACTTGAGGGAGATCTGGGGGCTCCCACCCCTTTCCGTTTTGCGTGGGGAGGTCATGCGCAATAACGTGATGGCGTCACCGCGCAACTTTATTTAACATTAACAATGTTAAATATAGGAGCAGGGGGCATGCTGCGTAGAAGCCTGTATCTCAGGCATCTAAGCAGCTACAGACCCCCAAAACCCACCGTTGGAAAGGTAATCGCCTAACCTTTCCAGCAGTGTAAGTCTTGGGGATATGAAATAAATTTAAAAAAAAGTAAACCCTTTAAAAAAACTTTAGCACCCAGGTGGGAAAGTGCTTAGCACTCAAAGGGTTATCTTAGAACATCCCTTTAAACTCCCAAACAGTTTTAAGATTTTCATCCAGCATTTGTTTATTTCTAGCGTGCATCATCCTGTGTTCAGCATGTTTAATCTGAGTTTTCATTTAAGTCCTGCCAGCATTGAGTTTATGAAAATAGTTATTGTTTGATGTGCGTGATGTGTTCCTTACTGTCATCTTCATCCAGGTTTATATAATTAAAAATGTAAATTTAAACTCTGGTAATGTTAAAAACTGAAGTTAAATGTCATATTGCCAAGCAGCAGCATGTGACAGTGATTATTCAGCCCCGTCAGATCTTTAAAGGGACACTCAACCCAAATTTTATCTTTCATGATTCAGATAGAGCAGCAATTTTAAGCAACTTTCTAATTTTCTTTTATAATTTTTTTCATTTTCTTGCAATCTTTATTTGAAAAGCAAAAATGTAAGCTTAGAAGCCAGCCATTTTCCATCTTAATATGAGGAGAGTCCACGGCTTTATTCCTTGTGGGAAATACAGAACCTGGCCACCAGGAGGAGGCAAAGACACCCTAGCCAAAGGCTTAAATACCTCCCCCACTCCCCTCATCCCCCAGTCATTCTTTGCCTTTGTCACAGGAGGATGGCAGAGAAGTGTCGGAAGATTCGGAGTAGTCTCTTATGGAGGGAAGTACTCTTCGCTATGGGACTGAATATTTGTTTCTTTTTTCCAATATATTTATTTGTAATCCGATTCAGGGTACAGAAAAAAACAGCATTTGCCACAGTAGTTACATAATTGGGGGTAGTAGACAAGTCATACTAAACAAGAAATATACCATATTCTAGCATTACCATTATGGTCGTCTACCAAGTATATATTGATTGTCTAAGCCAGAACAAAAATATTCCACAAACAATGGAAGAATAGAAATCAGAATATCATATCACAATAACTGGCATCTTATTTACCCCTGAATGTATATCGTTTTCTAAACAAACACAAAAAAGGAAAAACCTAACGGACAGAAAGAAGAGGGGTTAAAAAAAAAAATGAAAAGAGAAAATAAAATAAGATTCAACCTTCTCGCAATCTATTTTAACTTTATATTAATAAAGCTAGTATATCTGGGGGGACTGGAGTTTTAAGTAGTCTTGTCAGCCTCTCAGTGAGGGTATTGACGAATGTTAGGGTCTCGAGATGCAGGGAGAGTCTTTCTGCGAAACCATCTAGACTTGTATTAACAACTCCTATGCAATCAGTGTTGACGAGTTTCACTGCCTGCTTCTCTCACTCAAGTCCATGTCAGGTGCGATGCTACAAGACTGTCAAATTTGAGAGGCTGTGTGTCTGTTCCACGGCGATAATTCCGGTAAGATCGTTTCGTTTTTATCTTATGTGATAACGTAAGAAGACAGGGTCACAGTGTGACACCTTTATATGTATGGAATTGAGGGTTAATATCTCCGGAAGGGGATTATTGAACAGGGGTGGATTATACATGATTTACTTTATTATGTTTTTTGCTGCGACATGTGTGAGATGTGGCTCTGGCAGATGTGGGAACATTCAGGTTTTACTTTAATTTTGGATAACTGTGCAGCCTGTCAGTTTGGCACGCTTTTCTACCTGCAGCAGGGGTGGTCCTGCATGTCACTCTATGTGACCGGGTGTGGCCTCGTTAACTTCCTCTTTCCTGACCGTGCGGTTTGCAGGAGATGAAGCGGTTTCCCTGTGGGCCCTAAGTCATAGGAGGTGGTGAGTGCCCTGGCCATTGGAGGTATAAAGGTGCCATTTATATTTCTATAGTCCATCGTAAAAGCGCAAGCTATGGAGGACTCTAATGCATTAGAGGGTATTCCCTCTTTAACCAAAATTAATACTTGTTTTTATTGTGAGGAGGCTACGGTATATCCGCCTGCTCAATTATGTTCCACATGCCTTGATAAAGTAGTGATATCTAAAGAGAACAAGATTTTTAGTACCACTGAGCCGTCCACCTCTGAGGGGTCTCCGTCCCGCAAGGTGCGTTCCCTGCAGTCAGCTCCTGTTACACATTTAGCTCCCCATTGCACTATTAATCAAGCTTCGGGAGGGGCCCTGTTACCGCCAGACTTTACTGAACAGTTGCAAACGGCAGTATCTGCGGCCTTTAGTGCTTTACCTTGCCATGCTAAAGACAAGCGGAAGGTTAAAAACTGCTATCCTTTCCAGGGATCATCTACTAACTTGTTGGATTTATCTGATACTAGATTATCCGCTGATGAAGACGCCTCTGATTCTTCAGAGGAGGCTCTTTCTGGGTCGGAATCAGCTGCCTCTAGGCCTCCGGCTGCGGAGGAACCAGACTTTAGATTTAGGATAGAGCACTTACGCTTTCTGTTAAAGGAAGTGTTGGCTACGTTAGAGGTTTCCGGAACCCAAGTTACCTGAGGAACCTTCTATTCCTAAGCTTGATAAGGTGTATGAAGACAGGGTGGTGCCACAAACTTCCCCGGTTCCGATAAAGATGGCAAATATATATATATTAAGAATGAATGGGAAATACTTGGATCCTATTTTTCCTTTAAGAAATTGTTTCCGGTTCCTGACTCCCAATTAGAGTTATGAGGATCTGTCCCCAAGGTGGATGGAACTACCTCCACGCTTGCTAAGCCCACAACTATCACGCTTGAGGATAGTTTGTCATTTAAGGAGCCCATGGATAAGAAGCTAGAGACTGTTGAGAAAGATGTTTCAGCACACAGGATTGTTATTTCTCAGGGTAACAGGATAGGTTTCAAATCTCATCCACCCAGGGGCATATTCCTCTTATAAAACCTGTCTTCAAGACCATAAAAATGTGACGCGTTTCTAGGGTGTGTGAGGGATCTCTCTTCCCTAGGAGTCATTGTACCAGTACCTCGAGCAGAGAGAGGTCTGGGATACTACTCAAATCTTTTTGTGGTCCCAAAGAAAGAGGGTATGTTTCGCCTGATTCGGGACCTAAAGTGCCTAAACAAGTTTCTGTTGGTGCCATCGTTCAAGATGGAGACGATAAGGTCTATTCTGCCCTTAGTTCAAGATGGACAGTTTATTTCCATGATAGACTTGAAGGATGCTTACCTTCATGTGCCAATATACAAGGATCACGTCAAGTTCCTAAGATTCGCTTTTCTGGATCAGCACTTCCAGTTTGTAGCTCTCCCCTTTGGTCTGGCTAATGCTCCAAGAGTCTTTACGAAGGTTCTGGGTGCTCTGCTCGCGGTGGCGAGATCCAGAGGTATTGTCGTAGCGCCTTATTTGTACAACATTCTGGTCCAAGCTCCGTCCTGCCAGCTGGCAGAAGATCAATCAAGATCTCTTCTTCTTCTTCAATCTCATGGATGGAAGATAAACTTAGGAAAGAGTTCTCTGGTTCCCAGTACCAGAGTGGAATTCCTGTTCACGATAATAGATTCCGTATCTATGAAGATTTTTCTTACATACCAGAGATGTTGCAAAATTACTTCCAGTTGTCTTGCCCTACAGACCTCGTTAAGGCCATCTGATGGCCTGGTGTATGGAGGTGATTGGGCTCATGGTGTCCAGCATAGATATTATCCCATTTGCCAGGTTCCATCTCAGACCTCTACAGTTGTGCATACTGAGGAAATGGAACAGTGATCTGGACAACCGATCGAGAGAATCGCTCTCTTGGTGGCTCTGTCCAGATCACCTGTCCCAGGGGACATCCTTCTTGAGACCATCCTGAGAGATTGTGACTACGGATGCAAGTCTATCAGGATGGGGAGCTGTTTGGGGTGCCAGGAAGGCACAGGGCCTGTGGACTCGAGAGTAGTCTTTTCTCTCGATCAACATTCTGGAACTTCGAGCGATCTTCAATGCTCTGAAGGCTTGGCCTCTTCTGGGTTCGTCCCAGTTTATCAGATTCCAATTGGACAACATTACCTCTGTGGCTTACATCAACCATCAGGGGAAAACGAGAAGCTCCCTAGCCATGAGGGAAGTATCTCGGATTCTGGATTGGGCAGAGGCCCACAACTGCTCGCTGTCAGTGATCCACATTCCGGGTGTGGACAACTGGGAAGCAGATTTTCTTAGCAGACAATTGTTTCATCTGGAGGAATGGTCTCTCCATCCCGAGGTGTTTGCGGAGATTTACAAAAGATGGGGGACGCCAAAGATAGATCTCATGGCGTCCAGATTCAATACCAAGCTACCCAGATATGGGTCGTGGTCCAGAGATCCCCAGGCAGAACTGATAGATGCCTTAGAAGTGCCTTGGGGTTCAACCTAGTTAACATTTTTCCTCCGTTGCCTCTTCTTCCTCAAGAAGTGGCCCGCATCAAGCAGGAGCAAGCTTCGACTATTCTAATTGCTCCATCGTGTCCGCGAAGGATGTGGTTTGCGGACCTGGTTGGGATGTCATTATCTCCTCCATGGAGGTTACCTTGTCGCAGGGATCTGCTGGTACAGGGTCCTTTTGTTCATCAGAATCTAGATTCTCTGAGGCTGACTGCGTGGAGATTGAACGCTTAGTCCTAGCCAAGAGAGGTTTTTCTGAGAGGGTGATTGATTCCCTCATTCAAGCTAAAAAAGCCGGTCACCCGTCACATCTATCATAAGGTCTGAAGGACCTACTTATTCTGGTGTGAAGAACATGGCTTTCCTTGGCATAAGGTCAAGGTATCCAGGATTCTTTCCTTTCTCCAGGACAGTTTGGAGAAGGGACTTGCGGCTAGTTCCTTAAAGGGACAGATTTCGGCTCTATCGGTGTTATTACACAAGAGGCTCGCTGTGCTTCCTGATTATGCAGTCTTTTGTTCAGGCTCTGTCTAGGATCAGGCCTGTATTTAGATCAGGATGGACAGGGAGAGGTTGTGTTCTATAGGGGTAGGGGTGGAGTCAGGATGGACAGGGAGAGGTTGTGTTCTATAGGGGTAGGGGTGGAGTCAGGATGGACAGGGAGAGGTTGTGTTCTATGGGTGGAGTCAAGATGGACAGGGAGGACTTGTGTTTTATGGGTGGGGTAGGAGTTGAGTTAGGATGGACAGGGAGGAGTTGTGTTCTATGAGTGGGGTATGGGTGGAGTCAGGATGCACAGGGAGGACTTGTGTTCTATGGGTGGGGTAGGGGTGGAGTCAGGATGGACAGGGAGAGGTTGTGTTCTATGGGGGTAGGGGTGGAGTCAGGATGGACATGGAGAGGTTGTGTTCTATGGGTGGAGTCAGGATGGACAGGGAGGACTTGTGTTCTATGGGTGGGGTAGGGGTGGAGTTAGGATGGACAGGAAGAGGTTGTGTTCTATGGGTGGGGTAGGGGTGGAGTTAGGATGGACAGGAAGAGGTTGTGTTCTATGGGTGGGGTATGGGTGGAGTCAGGATGGACAGGGAGGAGTTGTGTTCTATGGGTGGGGTAGGGGTGGAGTCAGGATGGACATGGAGAGTTTATGTTCTACGGGTGGGGTAGGGATAGAGTCAGGATAGACAGAGAGAGTTTGTGTTCTATGGGTGGGGTATGGGTGGAGTCAGGATGGACAGGGAGTTGTGTTCTATGGGTGGGGTAGGGGTGAAGTCAGGATTGACACGGAGGAGCTGTTTTCTAAGTGTGGGGTAGAGTCAGGAGGAGTTGTGTTCTATGGGTGGGGTAGGGGTGGGGTCAGGATGGACTGGGAGGAGTTGTGTACTACAAAGAGAGAATTGCAATAGCTCTACGCAATTTATAAAGGGATGCCCTATTTTTGTTCGGTGCTTGTGGGCTAGAATGCTTGTGCAAAATATTGAAATTACAGATTAATGTCAAGAAACCAGAGACATTTTTAACAGAGAAAAGGGTTGTACTTATTAGCACTTCTGTCTCCCTACAGTGGAAACATTGCTTATTTCAAAAGGTGACAACATAGTCCAAATTAAAACATAACTTTTATTGAAAGCATTTCTGTTAAAAAACATACTGTATAGTTAAAAAACATGAAGAGGTTTGGAATAGTGTTTGATTGTGTATATATCCAAGTGTTAGATAATATGTTCAGTGATATTGTGATATTCAAGGAGTAGAACTCTGGTTACTCTTCCCATGAATTGGAGGATACTGAGAGTGGAGAGAACATTGTTAATTGTGTACTGCCTGCTGATTGCAAGTGCGGTGATATATAAAGATAGATGGATATCACTGAGTGTCCATACTTATAGATTACATGGATCTAAGACTAGGTAATATATATACCCATGAATATTAGCACAAGGAATTCTCTTAAGAGGTTCAATCTAGGGATTTGTATTGCATAAGAGTATATGTGGAGCTTTATACTATATCCAAATCACTGCATAGATCTGTATCATTACAATCTTGTTAGGGTGATATTAATAAGTATCTCCTTATATAGGGACCCATATATATCTAGATTCTAAGACAAATACATTTCTTGACACTAGTGTGTGTTTGTGTAAGATTCGGTCTTATAGCTTTTATTAGACTTATATTTATGTAGTGCTTTTTACCATACCAAAATCATAATATGAATCTGTAACAATAGTATCTTATTAGTAAAGTATTATGTTTTTACCTGTGTATGGTAAGATGAACTGGTGTATATGGGTGGTATATCATGCAACATTTATCACTGTCATGGATAATAATTAATTATGATTACAACCAATCCCCTATTCAACAAGGTAATGACCTTCCGATGTATATGGAATTTACATTCAAGTTTTGGTCATAGTATAGTCTCCTTGGGTAGTGACTAAAATATTAATGTCAAAAATAGATGTTCAACACAAGGCCCACTAGTTCTCAGGATTGTTGAATATTGAATTGACTTATTTATACATAAGTTTGTATTTCTAATCCTCATGACAAAATACTAGTTATGAAAATATCTGCCCACTTGTTTATTGATAAATGCTTAATTTGTATCAGACTTAAAGGAATTACCCCAATTTTCAAGTGGAAATACAAATGGGTAATGCTATCATTGCTTATTACACAACTTGTGACTAGTATGTATGACGGTCCTTCATTGAGATGTTGCGATATTCTTGGTGCAAAATGTTCAGTATCTTATAATATAGGAGTAGACATAGTGATTAGTTTAAGAAAGTGCAGCAACTTGCGCCTACTATAGGTGTGTGTGCGTATCGCTCTCCTTTCATTCAGTTAAGCTGTGGTTGCATTCATGGATGTAATATCCGGGTAAATGCAAACGCTATTATTGGTTTCACAACCTATGTATATAACACTCTCTCCTATAAGTATTATCATATCAATAGTATTGATTGGTCAAAAAATCTTTGTATAGTGCAGTAGAAACCAATATTGCAATTCATGAAATGAATGTTATGTGTAGCAGCTTATAGTTGGAGTTCAAGTAACAATTGGTTTCTGTCGGTTTATGAAGTGACCAAGTTGATTGGATAAATATCTTATACGCTTGTCTATTAAATGCTCTCCCTCTGGTACACTGTGGTATCTTCACCACAAGATGCTTAATATAATATTAGAGTAAAGACGAACGCTATCATTAGTATAGTAAGACTACTGATATGGTAGCTTTCAGATAGTTTGTGTGAGTCTGGTACTCAGTTATATAGTATCTTAACCTGATGGGTCTTTAACACCTTGAATTACAAACATGATGATTAAATTACTAAACAAATTCTTATCCCTCTTCACAAGTTAAAATCGTTAAAGAAAGTAAGGCATTTTAGCTACCCCCGCTTAACATGTTTCGCCGTCAAAGTCACATCTTTTTAAAAAAAGATGGACAGGGAGAGTTTGTGTTCTATGGGTGGGGTAGGGGTGGAGTCAGGATGGACAGGAAGAGGTTGTATTATATAGGTGGGTAGGGGTGGAGTCAGGATGGACAGGGAGGAGTTGTGTTCTATGGGTGGGTAGGGGTGGAGTCAGGATGGACAGGGAGGAGTTGTGTTATATGGGTGGGGTAGGGGTGGAGTCAGGATGGACAGGGAGGAGTTGTGTTCTATGGGTGGGGTAGGGGTGGAGTCAGGATGGACAGGAAGAGGTTGTATTATATGGGTGGGTAGGGGTGTAGTCAGGATGGACAGGGAGGAGTTGTGTTCTATGGGTGAGTAGGGGTGGAGTCAGGATGGACAGGGAGGAGTTGTGTTCTATGGGTGGGGTAGGGATGGAGTCAGGATGGACAGGGAGGAGTTGTGTTCTATGGGTGGGATAGGGGTGGAGTCAGGATAGACAGGGAGGAGTTGTGTTCTATGGGTGGGGTAGGGGTGGAGTCAGAATGGACAGGGAGAGGTTGTGTTCTATGGGTGGGGTAGAGTGGAGTCAGGATGGACAGGGAGAGGTTGTATTATATGGGTGGGTAGGGGTGGAGTCAGGATGGACAGGGAGGAGTTGTGTTCTATGGGTGGGGTAGGGGTGGAGTCAGTATGGACAGGGAGAGGTTGTGTTCTGTGGGTGGGGTAGGGGTGGAGTCAAGATGGACAGGGAGAGGTTGTGTTCTGTGGGTGGGGTAGGGGTGGAGTGAGGATGGACAGGGAGAGGTTGTGTTCTGTGGGTGGGGTAGGGGTGGAGTCAGGATAGACAGGTTGAGGTTGTGTTCTATGAGGGAGGTGGGTAGGAGTATGGCCAAGAGTAAAACAGGAATTATTTATGATTAGGCTGACCATATTGCCGCTTTAACCCTTTAAGGACACAGCTTTCAGTTTGCTCAATTGTTTTATGACGGAAAAATTCCGTCATATGTCCTTAAGAGGTTAAAAAGGGATACATATGAAAAATACATATGTCAGGAATGTTTTCAGGGCTGATAAAAAATGGTTTTGTATAAGAACCCTCACATATGTATTTCTCCTGTTAAGTGTAGTCAGTCCACGGGTCATCCATTACTTATGGGATTATAACTCCTCCCTAACAGGAAGTGCAAGAGGATCACCCAAGCAGAGCTGCTATATAGCTCCTCCCCTCTACGTCATATCCAGTCATTCTCTTGCACCTAACTAAAGATAGGACTTGTGAGAGTCAGGATGGACAGGGAGAGGTTGTGGTGTGTTAAACTTAGTTTTTATTTCTTCAATCAAAAGTTTGTTATTTTAAACGGCACCGGAGTGTGTTGTTTGTTCTCAGGCAGCATTAGAAGAAGAATCTGCCTGAGTTTTTCTATGATCTTAGCGGTCGTAACTAAGATCCACTTGCTGTTCTCGGCCATTCTGAGGAGTGAGGTAACTTCAGAACAGGGGATAGCATGCAGGGCCCACCTGCAAGGAGGTATGTGCAGTAAATTATTTTCTAAGGAATGGAATTGACTGAGAAAATACTGCTAATACCGATGTAATGTAAGTGCAGCCTTAAATGCAGTAGTAGCGACTGGTATCAGGCTGATATGTATGTATGTATACTCTGAGGTATTTCTGGGGAATGGAATTTCACTAAGAAAATACTGTCAATATTAAAGTAATATTTGAGCCTGCACTGCAGTGAAAGCGACTAGCAGCAGGCTTATTAATAACACTTCATAATTTTCAATTTTAAAACGTTTACTGGCATGTTAATCGTTTTTTCTGAGGTACTTGGTGATAAAACTTTATGGGCATGATTTTTACCACATGGCTGTCGTTTTTTTCTGCATAAAAACATAATTTATGCTTACCTGATAAATTCCTTTCTTCTGTAGTGTGATCAGTCCACGGGTCATCATTACTTGTGGGATATTAACTGCTCCCCTACAGGAAGTGCAAGAGGATTCACCCAGCAGAGTTGCTATATAGCTCCTCCCCTCTACGTCACCTCCAGTCATTCGACCAAGGACCAACGAGAAAGGAGAAGCCAAGGGTGTAGTGGTGACTGGAGTATAATTTAAAAAATATTTACCTGCCTTAAAAAACAGGGCGGGCCGTGGACTGATCACACTACAGAAGAAAGGAATTTATCAGGTAAGCATAAATTATGTTTTCTTCTGTTAAGTGTGATCAGTCCACGGGTCATCATTACTTGTGGGATACCAATACCAAAGCAAAAGTACACGGATGACGGGAGGGATAGGCAGGCTCTTTATACAGAAGGAACCACTGCCTGAAGAACCTTTCTCCCAAAAATAGCCTCCGAGGAAGCAAAAGTGTCAAATTTGTAAAATTTGGAAAAAGTATGAAGCGAAGACCAAGTTGCAGCCTTGCAAATCTGTTCAACAGAGGCCTCATTCTTAAAGGCCCAAGTGGAAGCCACAGCTCTAGTGGAATGAGCTGTAATTCTTTCAGGAGGCTGCTTTCCAGCAGTCTCATAAGCTAAACGAATTATGCTACGAAGCCAAAAAGAGAGAGAGGTAGCAGAAGCTTTTTGACCTCTCCTCTGACCAGAGTAAACGACAAACAGGGAAGACGTTTGTCGAAAATCTTTAGTTGCCTGTAAATAAAATTTAAGGGCACGAACTACATCCAGATTGTGCAAAAGACGTTCCTTCCTCGAAGAAGGATTTGGGCACAAGGATGGAACAACAATCTCCTGATTGATATTCCTGTTAGTGACTACCTTAGGTAAGAACCCAGGTTTAGTACGCAGAACTACCTTATCCGAGTGAAAAATCAAATAAGGAGAATCACAATGTAAGGCTGATAACTCAGAGACTCTTCGAGCCGAGGAAATAGCCATTAAAAATAGAACTTTCCAAGATAACAACTTTATATCAATGGAATGAAGGGGTTCAAACGGAACACCCTGTAAAACGTTAAGAACAAGGTTTAAACTCCATGGTGGAGCCACAGCTTTAAACACAGGTTTAATCCTGGCCAAAGCCTGACAAAAAGCCTGAACGTCTGGAACTTCTGACAGACGCTTGTGTAACAGAATGGACAGAGCTGAGATCTGTCCCTTTAAGGAACTAGCGGATAACCCCTTTTCTAAACCTTCTTGTAGAAAAGACAATATCCTAGGAATCCTAACCTTACTCCAAGAGTAACCTTTGGATTCGCACCAATATAGGTATTTACGCCATATTTTATGGTAAATCTTTCTGGTAACAGGCTTCCTAGCCTGTATTAAGGTATCAATAACTGACTCAGAAAAACCACGCTTTGATAAGATCAAGCGTTCAATTTCCAAGCAGTCAGCTTCAGAGAAGTTAGATTTTGATGTTTGAAAGGACCCTGAATCAGAAGGTCCTGTCTCAGAGGTAACGACCAAGGTGGACAGAATGACATGTCCACCAGATCTGTATACCAAGTCCTGCGTGGCCATGCAGGCGCTATTAGAATCACTGATGCTTTCTCCTGTTTGATTCTGGTAATCAATCGAGGAAGCATCGGGAAAGGTGGAAACACATAAGCCATCCTGAAGGTCCATGGTGCTGTCAAGGCATCTATCAGGACCGCTCCCGGATCCCTGGATCTGGACCCGTAGCGCGGAAGCTTGGCGTTCTGTCGAGACGCCATGAGATCTATCTCTGGTTTGCCCCGACGTCGAAGTATTTGGGCAAAGACCTCTGGATGAAGTTCCCACTCCCCCGGATGAAAAGTCTGACGACTTAAGAAATCCGCCTCCCAGTTCTCCACTCCCGGGATGTGGATTGCAGACAGGTGGCAAGAGTGAGACTCTGCCCAGCGAATTATCTTCGATCCTTCCATCATTGCTAGGGAGCTTCTTGTCCCTCCCTGATGGTTGATATAAGCTACAGTCGTGATGTTGTCCGACTGGAACCTGATGAACCCCCGAGTTGTTAACTGGGGCCAAGCCAGAAGAGCATTGAGGACTGCTCTCAATTCCAGAATGTTTATTGGAAGAAGACTCTCCTCCTGATTCCATAGTCCCTGAGCCTTCAGAGAATTCCAGACAGCGCCCCAACCTAGTAGGCTGGCGTCTGTTGTTACAATTGACCAGTCTGGCCTGCTGAATGGCATTCCCCTGGACAGATGTGGCCGATAAAGCCACCATAGAAGAGAATTTCTGGTCTCTTGATTCAGATTTAGAGTGGAATGAAGGACACGGCATGCATTTTGAAGTTTTGTTAACCTGTCCTCTGTCAGGTAAATCTTCATTTCTACAGAATCTATCAGAGTCCCCAGGAAGGGAACTCTTGTGAGTGGAAAGAGAGAACTTTTCTCTTCGTTCACTTTCCATCCATGCGACCTTAGAAATGCCAGTACTATCTCTGTATGAGATTTGGCAGTTTGAAAGCTTGAAGCTTGTATCAGTATGTCGTCTAAGTACGGAGCTACTGAAATTCCTCGCGGTCTTAGTACCGCCAGAAGAGTGCCCAGAACCTTTGTGAAGATTCTTGGAGCCGTAGCCAGTCCGAATGGAAGAGCTACAAACTGGTAATGCCTGTCTAAAAAGGCAAATCGGTATGTGAAGGTAAGCATCCTTTAAATCCACTGTGGTCATGTACTGACCCTCTTGGATCATGGGCAAAATTGTTCAAATAGTTTCCATCTTGAACGATGGAACTCTTAGGAATTTGTTTAGGATCTTTAAATCCAAGATTGGCCTGAAGGTTCCCTCTTTTTTGGGAACTACAAACAGATTTGAGTAAAACCCTTGTCCTTGTTCCAACCGCGGAACTGGATGGATCACTCCCATTAATAAAAGATCTTGTACGCAGCGTAGAAACGCTTCCTTCTTTGTTAGGTTTGTTGACAACCTTGACAGATGAAATCTCCCTCTTGGGGGAGAGGATTTGAAGTCCAGAAGGTATCCCTGAGATATGATCTCTAACGCCCAGGGATCCTGAACATCTCTTGCCCAAGCCTGGGCGAAGAGGGAAAGTCTGCCCCCCACTAGATCCGGTCCCGGATCGGGGGCCCTCAATTCATGCTGTCTTAGGGGCAGCAGCAGGTTTTCTGGCCTGTTTGCCCCTGTTCCAGGACTGGTTAGGTTTCCAGCCTTGTCTGTAGCGAGCAACAGCTCCTTCCTGTTTTGGTGCAGAGGAAGTTGATGCTGCTCCTGCTTTGAAATTACGAAAGGAACGAAAATTGGACTGTCTAGCCTTGGCTTTGGCCTTGTCCTGAGGCAGGGCATGACCTTTACCTCCTGTAATGTCAGCAATAATCTCTTTCAAGCCGGGCCCGAATAAGGTCTGCCCTTTGAAAGGAATATTAAGCAATTTAGATTTAGACGTAACATCAGCTGACCAGGATTTCAGCCACAGAGCTCTGCGTGCCTGAATGGCGAATCCTGAATTTTTAGTTTAGTTAAATGTACTACGGCATCTGAAATAAATGAATTAGCTAACTTAAGGAATTTAAGTTTGTGTGTGATGTCATCTAGTGTGGATGATTGAAGTGTCTCTTCCAGAGACTCAAACCAAAATGCTGCTGCAGCCGTGACAGGCGCAATACATGCAAGAGGTTGCAATATAAACCCTTGTTGAACAAACATTTTCTTAAGGTAACCCTCTAATTTTTTATCCATTGGATCTGAAAAAGCACAGCTATCCTCCACTGGGATAGTGGTACGCTTAGCTAAAGTAGAAACTGCTCCCTCCACCTTAGGGACCATTTGCCATAAGTCCCGTGTGGCGGCGTCTATTGGAAACATTTTTCTGAATATAGGAGGGGGTGAGAAAGGCACACCGGGTCTATCCCACTCCTTAGTAACAATGTCAGTAAGTCTCTTAGGTATAGGAAAAACGTCAGTACTCGTCGGTACCGCAAAATATTTATCCAACCTACACACTTTTTCTGGGATTGCAACTGTGTTACAATCATTCAGAGCCGCTAATACCTCCCCTAGTAACACACGGAGGTTCTCAAGCTTAAATTTAAAATTTGAAATGTCTGAGTCCAGTTTATTTGGATCAGAACCGTCACCCACAGAATGAAGCTCTCCGTCTTCACGTTCTGCAAACTGTGACGCAGTATCAGACATGGCCCTTGCATTATCAGCGCACTCTGTTCTCATCCCAGAGTGATCACGTTTACCTCTTAGTTCTGGTAGTTTAGCCAAAACTTCAGTCATAACAGTAGCCATATCTTGTAATGTGATTTGTAATGGCCGCCCAGATGCACTCGGCGCTACAATATCACGCACCTCCTGAGCGGGAGATGCAGGTACTGACACGTGAGGCGAGTTAGTCGGCATAACTCTCCCCTCGTTGTTTGGTGAAATATGTTCAATTTGTACAGATTGACTGTTTTTTAAAGTAGCATCAATACATTTAGTACATAAATTTCTATTGGGCTCCACTTTGGCATTAACACATATAGCACAGAGATATTCCTCTGAATCAGACATGTTTAACACACTAGCAAATAAACAGCAACTTGGAAATACTTTTCAAAGTAATTTACAAATAATATGAAAACGAACTGTGCCTTTAAGAAGCACAGAAAAATATTATAACAGATAAAATAATTAAGTTATAGCATCAATCTTTGTCAGAATATACAGTTTTAGCAAAGGATTGTTCCCCTCAGCAAATGATAACTAACCCAGGCAGCAGAAAAAAATACACAAATAAACGTTTTTTATATCACAGTCAATACAATCAGCACAGCTCTGCTGTAATGATTACTTCCCTCAAAAAAGGCTTTGGAGATCCCTGAACTCTGTAGAGATGAACCGGATCATGCAGGAAGAAAATGAACCTCTGACTGAGTTTTTCTGATGCTTAGAAAAAGCGCCAAAAATCGCCCCTCCCCCACACACATAACAGTGAGAGGGATCAGTGAACTGCTCTAATTTAAATCAAAACTATTGCCAAGTGGAAAAATAGTGCCCAAAACATTTTTTCACCCAGTACCTCAGAGAAAAAAACGTTTTTACATGCCAGCAAAAAAACGTTTTACCTCAATAATTAATTGTCATTTAAAACCTATTGCAAGTCCCTGCAAAATAGGTTAAGTCTATGTATACAGTTTAAAAGCCAGAGAAGTACCATTTCCCAGAAAACTGAAGTGTAAAATATACATACATGACAGCCTGATATCAGCTACATCTACTGCATTCAAGGCTGAGTTTACATTATAACGGTATGGCAGGATTTTCTCATCAATTCCATGTCAGAAAATAATAAACTGCTACATACCTCTTTGCAGATTAATCTGCCTGCTGTCCCCTGATCTGAAGTTTACCTCTCCTCAGATGGCCGAGAAACAGCAATATGATCTTAACTACTCCGGCTAAAATCATAGAAAAACTCAGGTAGATTCTTCTTCAAATTCTACCAGAGAAGGAATAACACACTCCGGTGCTATTATAAAATAACAAACTTTTGATTGAAGATATAAAAACTAAATATATCACCATAGTCCTCTCACACATCCTATCTAGTCGTTGGGTGCAAGAGAATGACTGGAGGTGACGTAGAGGGGAGGAGCTATATAGCAACTCTGCTGGGTGAATCCTCTTGCACTTCCTGTAGGGGAGCAGTTAATATCCCACAAGTAATGATGACCCGTGGACTGATCACACTTAACAGAAGAAAACAGTTTACTGAGCTTCCCCACTGTTGTAATATGAGTGGGAGGGGCCTATTTTAGCGCTTTATTACGCAGTAAAAATTTAGTCACAGTCTTCCTATTTCTTCCTCCATGATCCAGGACGTCTCTACAGAGCCCAGGGGTCTCCAAAACTAGTTTTGAGGGAGGTAATCAGTCACAGCAGACCTGTGACAGTGTGTTTGACTGTGATAAAAACGTTCATTATTTCAACTGTTATCCGTTTTGGGTATTAAGGGGTAAATCATCCTTTTGCTGGTGGGTGCAATCCTCTGCTAACTTTATACATTTTCTGTTAAAATTTGGTTGTTTTAACATATTTGGTTCATTGTTAATTCAACTGTGTCACATTTTTATGTTTCTTAAAGGCGCAGTAGCGTTTTTTATATAGCTTGTAATTTTATTTAAAAGTTTTTTACCAAGCTTGCTAGTGTTATTGCTAGTCTGTTTAAACATGTCTGACACAGATGAATCTGTTTGTTCACTATGTTTAAAGGCCAATGTGGAGCCCAATAGAAATTTGTGCACTCAAAGTATAGATGTTACTTTGAATAAAAGTCAAACTTTATATGTTAAAAAAATATCACCAGACAACGAGGGGGAAGTTATGCCGACTAACTCTCCTCACGTGTCAGTACCTCCGCCTCCCGCTCAGGAGGTGCGTGATATTGTGGCGCCAAGTACATCAGGGCGGCCCATACAAATCACTTTGCAAGACATGGCTAATGTTATGACTGAAGTACTATCTAAATTGCCAGAATTAAGAGATAAACGCGATCACTCTGGGGTAAGAACAGAGTGCGCTGATAATAGTAGAGCCATGTCTGATACTGCGTCACAATTTGCAGAACATGAGGACGGAGAGCTTCATTCTGTGGGTGACGGATCTGATCCAAGTAAACTGGATTCAGAGATTTCAAATTTTAAATTTAAGCTTGAGAACCTCCGTGTATTACTAGGGGAGGTATTAGCGGCTCTGAACGATTGTAACACGGTTGCAATTCCAGAGAAAGTATGTAGGCTGGATAAATATTTTGCGGTACCGGCGTGTACTGACGTTTTTCCTATACCTAAAAGGCTTACAGAAATTGTTAACAAGGAGTGGGATAGACCCGGTGTGCCCTTTTCACCCCCTCCTATATTTAGAAAAATGTTTCCAATAGACGCCACCACACGGGACCTATGGCAGACGGTCCCTAAGGTGGAGGGAGCAGTTTCTACTCTGGCTAAGCGCACCACTATCCCGGTGGAGGATAGCTGTGCTTTTTCAGATCCAATGGATAAAAAGTTAGTGGGTTACCTCAAGAAAATGTTTGTTCAGCAAGGTTTTATATTACAACCCCTTGCATGCATCGCGCCTGTCACTGCTGCGGCGGCATTCTGGTTTGAGTCTCTGGAAGAGACCCTTAACACAGCTCCATTGGATGAGATTATGAACAAGCTTAAAGCCCTTAAGCTAGCTAATTCATTTATTTCTGATGCCGTAGTACACTTAACCAAACTTACGGCTAAGAACTCCGGATTCGCCATTCAAGCGCGCAGAGCGCTGTGGCTTAAATCCTGGTCAGCTGATGTGACTTCTAAATCTAAATTGCTTAATATTCCTTTCAAAGGGCAGACATTATTCGGGCCCGGCTTGAAAGAAATTATCACTGACATTACTGGAGGTAAGGGCCATGCCCTGCCTCAAGACAGGGCCAAACCAAAGGCTAAACAGTCTAATTTTCGTGCCTTTCGTAACTTCAAGGCAGGAGCAGCATCAACTTCCTCCGCTCCAAGACAGGAAGGAACTGTTGCTCGCTACAGACAGGGCTGGAAACCTAACCAGTCCTGGAACAAGGGCAAGCAGGCCAGAAAACCTGCTGCTGCCCCTAAGACAGCATGAAGTGAGGGCCCCCGATCCGGAAACGGATATAGTGGGGGGCAGACTTTCTCTCTTTGCCCAGGCTTGGGCAAGAGATGTCCAGGATCCCTGGGCGTTGGAAATCATATCTCAGGGATATCTTCTGGATTTCAAAGCTTCTCCTCCACAAGGGAGATTTCATCTTTCAAGGTTATCAGCAAACCAGATAAAGAAAGAGGCGTTTCTACGCTGTGTACAAGACCTCTTACTAATGGGAGTGATCCACCCAGTTCCGTGGTCGGAACACGGGCAAGGATTCTATTCAAATCTGTTTGTGGTTCCCAAAAAAGAGGGAACCTTCAGACCAATCTTGGACTTAAAGATCCTAAACAAATTCCTAAGAGTTCCATCGTTCAAAATGGAAACTATTCGAATCATCTTACCCATGATCCAAGAGGGTCAGTACATGACCACAGTGGATTTAAAGGATGCCTACCTTCACATACCGATTCACAAGGATCATTACCGGTATCTAAGATATGCCTTCCTAAACAGGCATTACCAGTTTGTAGCTACGGGTTAGCTACGGCTCCAAGAATCTTTACAAAGGTTCTGGGCTCTCTTCTGGCGGTACTAAGACCGCGAGGCATAGCGGTAGCTCCGTACCTAGACGACATTCTGATACAAGCGTCAAGTTTCCAAACTGCCAAGTCTCATACAGAGTTAGTGCTGGCATTTCTAAGGTCGCATGGGTGGAAGGTGAACGTAGAAAAGAGTTCTCTATTGCCACTCACAAGAGTTCCATTTCTAGGGACTCTTATAGATTCTGTAGAAATGAAAATTTACCTGACGGAGGACAGGTTATCAAAACTTCAAAATGCTTGCCGTGTCCTTCATTCCATTCAACACCCGTCAGTGGCTCAGTGCATGGAGGTAATCGGCTTCATGGTAGCGGCAATGGACATAGTACCATTTGCGCGCCTGCATCTCAGACCGCTGCAATTGTGCATGCTAAGTCAGTGGAATGGGGATTACTCAGATTTGTCCCCTCTGCTAAATCTGGATCAAGAGACCAGAGATTCTCTTCTATGGTGGCTTTCTCGGCTACATCTGTCCAAGGGGATGCCCTTCCGCAGGCCAGATTGGACGATTGTAACAACAGACGCTAGCCTTATATGTTGGGGCGCAGTCTGGAATTCCCTGAAGGCTCAGGGATCATGGACTCAGGAGGAGAGACTCCTTCCAATAAACATTCTGGAATTAAGAGCAATTTTCAATGCTCTTCTGGCTTGGCCTCAGTTAGCAACTCTGAGGTTCATCAGGTTTCAGTCGGACAACATCACGACTGTGGCTTACATCAACCATCAAGGAGGAACAAGGAGTTCCCTAGCGATGATGGAAGTCTCAAAGATAATTCGCTGGGCAGAGTCTCACTCTTGCCACCTGTCAGCGATCCACATCCCAGGCGTGGAGAACTGGGAGGCGGATTTTCTAAGTCGACAGACCTTTCATCCGGGGGAGTGGGAACTTCATCCGGAGGGGTTTGCCCAACTGCTTCATCATTGGGGCAAACCAGATCTGGATCTCATGGCGTCTCGCCAGAACGCCAAGCTTCCTTGTTACGGATCCAGGTCCAGGGACCCGGGAGCGGTTCTGATAGATGCTCTGACAGCACCTTGGGTCTTCAACATGGCTTATGTGTTTCCACCTTTCCCGATGCTTCCTTGATTTATTGCCAGGATCAAACAGGAGAGAGCATCAGTGATTCTAATAGCGCCTGCGTGGCCACGCAGGACCTGGTATGCAGATCTAGTGGACATGTCGTCCTGTCCACCATGGTCTCTGCCTCTGAGACAGGACCTTCTGATTCAGGGTCCTTTCAAACATCCAAATCTAATTTCTCTGAGGCTGACTGCATGGAGATTGAACGCTTGATTCTATCAAAGCGTGGATTCTCGGAGTCAGTGATTGATACCTTAATATAGGCTAGGAAACCTGTTACCAGGAAAATTTACCATAAAATATGGCGTAAATACTTATATTGGTGCGAATCCAAGAGTTACTCATGGAGTAAGGTTAGGATTCCTAGGATATTGTCTTTTCTACAAGAAGGTTTAGAAAAGGGTTTATCTTCTAGTTCGTTAAAGGGACAGATTTCAGCTCTGTCTATCCTTTTACACAAACGTCTGGCAGAAGTTCCAGACGTTCAGGCTTTTTGTCAGGTTTTGGCTAGGATTAAGCCTGTGTTTAAGACTGTTGCTCCGCCGTGGAGCTTAAACTTAGTTCTTAACGTTCTGCAAGGTGTTCCGTTTGAACCCCTTCATTCCATCGATATAGAGCTGTTATCTTGGAAAGTTCTGTTTTTAATGGCTATTTCCTCGGCTCGAAGAGTCTCTGAGTTATCGGCCTTACATTGTGATTCTCCTTATCTAATTTTTCATTCAGACAAGGTAGTTCTGCGTACTAAACCTGGGTTCTTACCTAAGTTAGTCACTAACAAGAATATCAATCAAGAGATTGTTGTTCCATCATTGTGCCCTAACCCTTCTTCAAAGAAGGAACGACTTTTGCACAATCTGGACGTCGTCCGTGCCCTGAAATTTTATTTGCAGGCAACTAAAGATTTTCGTCAAACTTCTTCCCTGTTTGTCGTTTATTCTGGACAGAGGAGAGGTCAAAAAGCTTCGGCTACCTCTCTCTCTTTTTGGCTTCGTAGCATAATACGTTTAGCCTATGAGACTGCTGGACAGCAGCCTCCTGAAAGGATTACAGCTCATTCTACTAGAGCTGTGGCTTCCACTTGGGCCTTTAAGAATGAGGCCTCTGTTGAACAGATTTGCAAGGCTGCAACTTGGTCTTCACTTCACACTTTTTCAAAATTTTCAAAATTTGACACTTTTGCTTCTTCGGAGGCTGTTTTTGGGAGAAAGGTTCTACAGGCAGTGGTTCCTTCCGTGTAAAGATCCTGCCTGTCCCTCCCGTCATCCGTGTACTTTTAGCTTTGGTATTGGTATCCCATAAGTAATGGATGACCCGTGGACTGACTACACTTAACAGGAGAAAATATAATTTATGCTTACCTGATAAATTCATTTCTCCTGTAGTGTAGTCAGTCCACGGCCCGCCCTGTTTTTACGGCAGGTCTAAATTTTAATTAAACTCCAGTCACCACTGCACCCTATAGTTTCTCCTTTCTCGTATGGTTTCGGTCGAATGACTGGATATGACGTAGAGGGGAGGAGCTATATAGCAGCTCTGCTTGGGTGATCCTCTTGCACTTCCTGTTAGGGAGGAGTTATAATCCCATAAGTAATGGATGACCCGTGGACTGACTACACTACAGGAGAAATGAATTTATCAGGTAAGCATAAATTATATTTTTCATATGTGTTCCTTCTTAAAGCGGCAATATGGTCAGCCTATTTATGATGAGCAAGCTGCAGGGGACAGCAACTCATAAAAACTAATAACTGCATTCACTTCCTTTGTCTGAGCACAACATACACAGCTTGTGGCTGCTCAGTCTGACAGGGATCACGTAGAGTAATCGCAAAATACATCTGATGTATAAAAAACCTGACTCCTTTTGTAAGAGTATTTATTTGTGCTCCCAAAATTGGCACGTGTATCAGCCAATCAGAGTGCAATAGATGTGTGTTTACCTATGTGTTTAACCCCTCACTAGAAAATAAACAGAATCATTAAACTAAATAACTATAATAAACAAATGCAGTTTACTTTTAGATTGTGATGCCCCTGAAACCATGACTTAATGGTTCTTATTCAAAAATAATATACATTATAACATACCCATTTAGTATTATTATAACCAGGACCTAACGTTTACTTTTTCTTTATAAGATACTGACTGTGACATCAAAATGACTCATAAGAGGCTTTTTTACTCTTTTGTAAATGGATATAAAGCAATTTACTGTTACAGTCATTTCAAATGTAATTGCACAAGAGTTTTTGCTTTGTGAACAGTTAGAAATATAATCGTATGAGTGAGCATTCAAATCCATAGTTATTGAAAAGATGATCCAGTCGTTTGTAATTGACAATGAAGGTTGGAAAAAACAGTTTCCAAATACAAATTGTATTTAGCTGCTCAAAAATAAGATAAAGGGGAAAAAGTATAAGAATATATGCTTTTATAAACGCACGTGCGCTGTTACCAGTTTTCTTCTTTGTCTCTTTTTGGGCATCTAAGCTATCAAAGTCTTCTACATCAGGGGTCGCCAACCTTTCGGACCTCAGGGACCACTAAACTTACAATTTTGAATCCCGTGGACCACGAACATGAATTTTTTTAAAAGGTACAAACCTCTATAATGTGTGTGTGTGTGTATATATATATATATATATATATATATATATATATATATATACACACACACATATTGTACATAACTAGTATAACCATAGCTAAGTTTACATTATGTATATATTTACACATTTCTAAGAATTCATTTTTGGAATTAACTAACTGAATGACATAACTGAGAGAATACTTCCAAATGACAGATGAAGGGTGAGGGGAAGAATTATGTTTAAAAGGACCACAAGACTTTCAAGTTACCTCCCCAGTTAGGAATTATTCAAAACTACTTATGATCATGGACAGACATTGGTGTAATAAATTAAGTTTATATCAGAAAGCTCTCAATAAGGATGTGAGCTAACCACGACTGATGCTACTGGCAATTACTATAATACTGGTGGGATATGGCTGATCTGCTGGATGGCAATTACTGGAAATCAGGTGGAATGGCTTTGTGTGCGCGGGAAAATTATTAGAATGAAAAATAATATTTAATTAAAGAAAAAGAAGATGGAGGGGAGGAAGACAAACAGTGATGTAAGTCCATCTGAAGGAATTAGGAAAACTACTAGAAAGAGACAGGTAAAGGGAAGA
This sequence comes from Bombina bombina, assembly GCF_027579735.1. Classification (NCBI taxonomy): domain Eukaryota; kingdom Metazoa; phylum Chordata; class Amphibia; order Anura; family Bombinatoridae; genus Bombina; species Bombina bombina. The sequence goes on along the minus strand of NC_069507.1, from coordinate 19,840,698 downwards.
CAATAAATGAAATGTGAGAAAACAAAATGTAAGATTTTCTTTTTTTATATACTTTAATTCCACTATAACCTCTGCTGGCTTTAGAATGGAAGCATCTTTCTCTGAGCAGCGCGCCGTGCTGGAGGAGTTAAAAATACAATCTAGCTACGCAAGGTGCACAGTACTACGCAACATGCGTAGGGAGATTGTAATTTAACTCCTCCATCAGTTTTCACTGATGTCCAGCCAGGGGGTGACACCATCAGAGGAGATTAATTCCTGCTTGATGGTGTCAAGGACCACCAACATCTTCTCATGGACCATCAGTGGTCCATGGACTACTGGTTGGCGACCGCTGTTCTACATCATATAGCTCTTTGGCAGTCAAGGGGTTAATACAAGGTGCCCGTATGATTGTGTATTTATTAGGCATAATATGATTCAGGTCTGTGTCAAGTCACTTGCAGTGTCCTCTTCTACATGGACAGCTGTAGCAGTTCTGCTATGTTAGAAACTGATTCTGCACATTTCAGTCACATTTTAGTCACAAAATTATACTATATAGATTGTGATATTGTCAGATGATCAAAGCTCATAGCCTAAAATTCACATTGTGCTACTGAAGGCAGTAAAATCTGAATCAGTCACTCTTCTAATTAAACAGACCTGTTTCTTGTCACAAAATGGTACTGTAATATCTCTGTGTTCTGTCTGTCACTCCTTGTTCTTCATTAAAGTGATTTTATAATGGAATGGCAAGCTGCCATTACCTGCTATTAGCATTAGTATACACATGCACACATATATTGTGTACAGCTAGAGAATGAATGGGTAATAAAAGGATTATCTATATTTTAAACAATTAGAAGTCTAGAGTAGACTGTCCATTTAAGGCACAGTGGGAGTAAAGACATCCAACGGTCAGATACATCAAAATGATTAAATAAATAAGAGTACAATATTACACCTTTACATCCCTCTTTTATACTTAAAGGGACATTGAACACTAAATAAATGCTAGATAGAATGATGCATTCAAAGAAAAGATAAGTCTGAGAATAACATGTAGATGTATTTTTTAAAGTTTCATTAGCTACTTAAATATTGACAAAATAAGTGAAATGTTTTAGTGTCTATAAAACAATGGGAGCTGCCATGTTGTAACTTAGGTTGCCTTCTCTGCTGTGGCCAATTAGGTATTGTTATAAATAAGTCACTAGAGTGTGCAGCCAATGGCTTTATGGAATATTACAGTCTTCCATTTCTAACAGGAATTGAAACGCTCACAATTTCAGAATGGAATTACAGGATGAGGAGACAAAATAAATATAAAAGTATATTGCAGAGTTTTTTTTATGTATATATGATTTATCATTTAATATTAACATCTCAAAGTGTTTAATGTTCCTTTAATCCCTATATCCCTTCCCCGGCATCTCAACCTTTTTGTTTTTGTATTTTAAGCCTTTGTCCTCTATTTATTAAACCTTAATGCCTCTACACTACACTTAATATAATGGTGTGTGTTACTAGAACTTTTAGCTTTGTATTTGAATTTTAGGGTGCACTAGTAATGTAGTTATATCGCTATGAAACTGTCAGGGTGCCAGGAATCAGAGACGAGAAGTGCAAAAATAATCACACCTTTATTAATAGCACAAAATAATAAAAAGTCCACAAGTCAAATAACAAGCCAGGAATCAAAACCAGAGCTGGTAGTCAGACGAGCCGAGTCAGGAGCCAAAGCGAGTAGTCAGACGAGCCGGAATCAGGAACAAGGAAAACCGCAGATTTAGGAACAAGCCAGGGATCAGGAACCAGGAAGGACGTCAGGCAGCCAGGTAATACACAGGAGCTCTCACAAACAGGTCTGAGACAACGCAAAGGCAAAGCATACTGAACAGAGACCCTTTAAATAATAAGTGATGACATCACAATTCTGAGACTGCATCCTGTCTCACACGGATGATGTATACCAGTCTGGCCATAAAAGGAAGTGCAGGAAATGAGCAGAATCAGACAGTATGCACCAGAGTCAGCAAGAGAGGTGAGTAAAATGGCTGCCAGCAGCACATGGCAAACAAAACAGGGAAAGAACCCTGACAGAAATCTGTTGGCGCTCTACAAATAACTGATAATAATATTAATAACAATAATGTACTGCACATTTAAAATGTGAGGCCATTGTCTAAGGAATTACTCTGTCCCTGTAGTGCGGAATTCCTCTGTCCCTGTAGTTCAGAATTCCTCTGTCTCTGTAGTTCGGTATTCCTCTGTCCCTGTAGTTCGGGATTCCTCTCTCCCTGTAGTGCAGAATTACTCTCTCCCTGTAGTGCAGGATTCCTTTGTCCCGGTGGTGCAGAATTTCTATGTCCCGGTGGTGCAGAATTCCTATGTCCCTGTGGTGCAGAATTCCTTTCTCCCTGTAGTGCAGGACTCCTCTGTCCCGGTGGTGCAGGATTCCTCTGTCCCGGTGGTGCAGAATTCCTATGTCCCTGTGGTGCAGAATTCCTATGTCCCTGTGGTGCAGAATCCCTCCGTTCCTGTAGTGAAGAATTCCTCTGTCCCTGTGGTGCAAAATAATTCTGTCCCTGTGTTGCAAAATAATTCTATCTCTGTGGTGCAAAATAAATCTGTCCCTGTGGTGCAAAATTCCTCTGTCCCTGTAGTGCGGAATTTCTCTGTCTCTGTAGTTGGGAATTCCTCTGTCTTTGTAGTTGGGAATTCCTCTGTCTATGTAATTGGGAATTCCTCTGTCCCTGTAGTGCAGACTTCCTCTGTTCCTGTAGTGCAGAATTCCTCTGTTCCTGTAGTGCAGAATTCCTCTGTCCCTGTAGTGCAGAATTCCTCTGTCTCTGTAGTTCGGAATTCCTCTGTCTCTGTAGTTGGGGATTCCTCTGTCCCTGTAGTGCGGAATTCCTCTGTCTCTGTAGTTGGGAATTCCTCTGTCTCTGTAGTTGGGAATTCCTCTGTCCCTGTAGTGCAGACTTCCTCTGTTCCTGTAGTGCAGAATTCCTCTGTCCCTGTAGTGCAGAATTCCTCTGTCTCTGTAGTTCGGAATTCCTCTGTCTCTGTAGTTGGGGATTCCTCTGTCCCTGTAGTGCAGAATTCCTCTGTTCCTGTAGAGCAGAATTCCTCTGTCCCTGTAGTGCAGAATTCCTCTGTCCCTGTAGTGCAGAATTCCTCTGTCCCTGTGGTGCAGAATTCCTCTGTCCCTGTGGTGCAGAATTCCTCTGTCCCTGTGGTGCAGAATTCCTCTGTCCCTGTGGTGCAGAATTCCTCCGTCCCTGTGGTGCAGAATTCCTCCGTCCCTGTGGTGCAGAATTCCTCCGTCCCTGTGGTAATTCCTCTGTCCCTGTGGTGCAGAATTCCTCTGTCCCTGTGGTGCTGAATTCCTCTGTCCCTGTGGTGCAGAATTCCTCTGTCCATGTGGTGCAAAATAATTCTGTCCCTGTGGTGCAAAATAATTCTGTCCCTGTGTTGCAAAATAATTCTATCTCTGTGGTGCAAAATAAATCTGTTCCTGTGGTGCAAAATTCCTCTGTCCCTGTAGTGCGGAATTTCTCTGTCTCTGTAGTTGGGAATTCCTCTGTCTTTGTAGTTGGGAATTCCTCTGTCTCTGTAGTTGGGAATTCCTCTGTCCCTGTAGTGCAGACTTCCTCTGTTCCTGTAGTACAGAATTCCTCTGTTCCTGTAGTGCAGAATTCCTCTGTCCCTGTAGTGCAGAATTCCTCTGTCCCTGTAGTGAAGAATTCCTCTGTCTCTGTAGTTCGGAATTCCTCTGTCTCTGTAATTGGGGATTCCTCTGTCCCTGTAGTGCGGAATTCCTCTGTCTCTGTAGTTCGGAATTCCTCTGTCTCTGTAGTTCGGAATTCCTCTGTCTCTGTAGTTGGGGATTCCTCTGTCCCTGTAGTGCGGAATTCCTCTGTCTCTGTAGTTGAGAATTCCTCTGTCTCTGTAGTTGGGAATTCCTCTGTCTCTGTAGTTGGGAATTCCTCTGTCTCTGTAGTTGGGAATTCCTCTGTTCCTGTAGTGCAGAATTCCTCTGTTCCTGTAGTGCAGAATTCCTCTGTTCCTGTAGTGCAGAATTCCTCTGTTCCTGTAGTGCAGAATTCCTCTGTTCCTGTAGTGCAGAATTCCTCTGTCCCTGTAGTGCAGAATTCCTCTGTCTCTGTAGTTCGGAATTCCTCTGTCTCTGTAATTGGGGATTCCTCTGTCCCTGTAGTGCGGAATTCCTCTGTTTCTGTAGTTCGGAATTCCTCTGTCTCTGTAGTTCGGAATTCCTCTGTCTCTGTAGTTGGGGATTCCTCTGTCCCTGTAGTGCGGAATTCCTCTGTCTCTGTAGTTGAGAATTCCTCTGTCTCTGTAGTTGGGAATTCATCTGTCTCTGTAGTTGGAAATTCCTCTGTCTCTGTAGTTGGGAATTCCTCTGTTCCTGTAGTGCAGAATTCCTCTGTTCCTGTAGTGCAGAATTCCTCTGTCCCTGTAGTGCAGAATTCCTCTGTCTCTGTAGTGCAGAATTCCTCTGTCTCTGTAGTTGGGGATTCCTCTGTCCCTGTAGTGCAGAATTCCTCTGTTCCTGTAGTGCAGAATTCATCTGTCCCTGTAGTGCAGCATTCCTCTGTCTCTGTAGTGCAGAATTCCTCTGTCCCTGTAGTGCAGAATTCCTCTGTCCCTGTAGTGCAGAATTCCTCTGTCTCTGTAGTGCAGAATTCTGCTGGTTGTGTTCACTATATACATATAATTATAGCTGTTGTAGGTAACTTGAAACAGACACCTGTGTAAGACATATATATAACACACACCATTCCTTTCTTTGTAATACTTTTTTAGATATTACTGCATGAAACACTGGTCTTTTCAATGACACATTTTCCAGTTTAGAATGAAACTGTCTTGTTATCACTTTATCTTGTACTGAGTGAAATGTTCTGGGCACCATTTATGAGCTCTCTGCAGGGAGGCTGGGCAGGCTGACAAAATGCTAAGGCTTGTTCTGTTTTGTCCTCATACACAATCGTTATGTTCTGTATTTCCTGGTAATGCTTTAACCTACTCTGTACCTATGTAACTAGACCAGTGAATCTAAACTAGGGTGACAACCCAAATTATGGCAGAGGTCTGCAGCCTTATGGTCTTTATGCCGTGTGCTGAACTTAGGTATGTGACTGAGAAAGAGGCTGCATGACCATAGGTCATTTATGAGGTCTGACTTGAGTATATATCTGATAGAAGGGATGCAGCATTAGAGGTCTGAATATATGGATATACATCTGACAGAGGGACTGCAGAGCTAGGGGCAGTGGAGGCTTCTCCATAGGAGCACAGGCGCACGTGAACCATCTGAAAGATTAAAAAAAAGAAGAAAAAAAAACCTTTTTGGCTGAATAAATATAATTTTTCCATTAGCCTCACTATTGCTGAAATTCAGCAAAAAAAGTTCTAGTTCAGTTTAGTAATAGATTAAAAAAAATGCAATTTTTACTTCTATCACACCTCACGTGCTATAGATAGAAGTATAGGCTTCAAGCCCTCTGCACTTATTTCTAAGTGCCTGCAGCACCGCCCACAACACAGCCCTATACCTTCTTAATAGATGTGTGAGTGAGAAGATACCAGCCTTCACCGTCGTGCTAATGAGGCTGCTCCTCCTACATGTGCGTGATGACACATACTCCGCAACTGCCGGCAGTCACTGTTCCCTCAAAGCAGGAACTGGGGAGTCGCTGAGAGCAGGAAATCAGAATGTGGATCCACTGGTGCCGCATAAAGAAAATGTTTTCAATGCAATGCGGCTGCCTGTAGTGCTCACACATCATAAAGCTGCGCCTGAGCAGGAAAACAGAAGGTGGATGTCTGGTGCTGCATGACATGACATGAGTGACGCACGGACCTGTACTTGACTTCTGAAGTGAAGAGGTAGGAGGGCGGGGGTCTGGGGCCTACAAAGCACAGAGGCCATAATAACCGGCCTGGGTCTGCATAGTAAGTCAGTCAGGTAAACAGCACAGCAGGTACCAATGGCGGCATTGTTATAATCTAGTGGCAGGGAGCGGCTACAGCATGACAGCAGCACAACTGTACCATCCCTAGCAAAGTACATCACATGCCGCAGACTGCAGGAACCCATCACTCTCCAACAATATTTGGCCCTATGTCTTAGCATCATGTAATCACTGCAATCATGTTGCGCCTATGGTGTACCGTACTACCGAATAGCAGACATAGTTTTAGTTCCACCAATTGCCTGTAGCCCCCGTGCAAGTGAAAAACCAAAGTGGCAGCTTTCTAGCTGAGAAAATGCGGATGCAGAGGTATTCTCTGGTGTGTGTGTGGGGGAAAGATTTAACAGTTATGCTGTCAGCTGTGTGTCAGGGAAAGAGGTTAATGGACACTTTTGTGTGCCAGGGAAGGGGTTACAGCTATGTGTAATGATCACTCTTGTCAGGGAAGGGGTCAATGGTTACAGCTATGTATCCTAGAAGGAGTTAATGGTCAGTGCTGTGTGTTAGGGAAGTGGTCAGTGATTACCGCTGTGTCCTGGAAGGGGATAATGGTCACTGCATTGTGTCAGGGAAGGGGTCAATGGTTACAGCTGTGTACACTGGATGTATTTAAGAAGTGGTTAATGGTTACATAGAGAGAGATTTAGATATAGATACTTATTTAGCATAGATTTTGTACAAATGTATCAAGCCCTCTTAATTTGATCATAATATTTCATAAAGACTTTAAATGAAAAGAATATCAGTTGGGAGTTGACTATTCAGCATTTGTGTCTATTTATTTTTATAAAATGTTTTAAATTATAATCATAAAACTTTTGCCCACATATATATGTATGGTCCAAACGCTTATTTTGCTTTATAATGTATAATATCCCTTATTAAATGGATAAAACATTTCCATATTTAAATAGAAGCTTCTGTGCAAAATACTTCCTTTAGCAAAAATACTTCTAGTAAAAGTTATTGCTGTTTTTCAGAGGCATACACACATATGCTTTGAGGACCTGTGCACCAGTATACAGTAGAAGCATTTTTGTTAGTGGAAGTATATTGCTGAAATGCTTCTATTTAAAACTGAAATGCACCCATTGCACAATTCAAATTTGACCCTTCTATCCCTTTAATAAGACAGGGGGTACTAGTGTCTAGTTAGCTGTATATCTATCTATCTATCCATATATATAATCGCGAGAGAGTCGGAGTAAGTGAGCGGAGAGGCAGTATTGTGAACCCCAATTTGAAAAACTCATGAGCCGCCACTCGCTAGGGGTCTGATGTGATTATATATCTGACAGAGGGGCTGCAGAGCTAGGAGTCTTATGTGATTATATATCTGACAGAGGGGCTGCAGGGATAGGGGTCTTATGTGAATATCTGACAGAGGGGTTGCAGGGCTAAAAGTCCGATGTGAGTATATATCTGACAGAGGGGCTGCAGGGATAGGGGTCTGATGTGATTATATATCTGACAGAGGGGCTGCAGAGCTAGGAGTCTTATGTGATTATATATCTGACAGAGGGGCTGCAGGGATAGGGGTCTTATGTGAATATCTGACAGAGGGGTTGCAGGGCTAGGTGTCCGATGTGAGTATATATGTGACAGAGGGGCTGCAGGGATAGGGGTCTGATGTGATTATATATCTGACAGAGGAGCTGCATGGCTAATGGTCTGATGTGAGTATATATCTGACAGAGGGTCTGCAGGGATAGGGGCCTGATGTGATTATATATCTGACAGAGGGGCTGCAGGGATAGGGGCCTGATGTGAGTATATATCTGACAGAGGGGCTGCAGGGATAGGGGTCTTATGTGAGTATATATCTGACAGAGGGGTTGCAGGGCTAGTGGTCTGATGTGAGTATATATCTGACAGAAGGGCTGCAGGTATAGGGGTCAGATGTGAGTATATATCTGACAGAAGGGCTGCAGGGATAGGGGTCTGATGTGAGTATATATCTGACAGAAGGGCTGCAGGGATAGGGGTCAGATGTGAGTATATATCTGACAGAAGGGCTGCAGAGATAGGGGTCTGATGTGAGTATATATCTGACAGAAGGGCTGCAGAGATAGGGGTCTGATGTGAGTATATATCTGACAGAAGGGCTGCAGAGATAGGGGTCTGATGTGAGTATATATCTGACAGAGGGGCTGCAGGGATAGGGGTCTGATGTGAGTATATATCTGACAGAGGGGCTGCAGGGATAGGGGTCTGATGTGAGTATATATCTGACAGAGGGGCTGCAGGGATAGGGGTCTGATGTGAGTATATATCTGACAGAGGGGCTGCAGGGATAGGGGTCTGATGTGAGTATATATCTGACAGAGGGGTTGCAGGGCTAGTGGTCTGATGTGAGTATATATCTGACAGAGGGGCTGCAGGGATAGGGGTCAGATGTGAGTATATATCTGACAGAAGGGCTGCAGGGATAGGGGTCAGATGTGAGTATATATCTGACAGAAGGGCTGCAGGGATAGGGGTCAGATGTGAGTATATATCTGACAGAAGGGCTGCAGGGATAGGGGTCAGATGTCAGTATATATCTGACAGAAGGACTGCAGGGATAGGGGTCAGATGTGAGTATATATCTGATCGAGGGGCTGCAGGGATAGGGGCTGATGTGAGTATATATCTGACCGAGGGGCTGCAGGGATAGGGGTCTGATGTGAGTATATATCTGACTAAGGGGCTGCAGAAATAGGGGTCTGATGTGAGTACATATCTGACCGAGGGGCTGCAGAGATAGGGGTCTGATGTGAGTAGATATTTGATCGAGGGGCTGCAGGGATAGGGGTCTGATGTGAGTATATATCTGACCGAGGGGCTGCAGGGATAGGGGTCTGATGTGAGTATATATCTGACTAAGGGGCTGCAGAAATAGGGGTCTGATGTGAGTATATATCTGACCAAGGGGCTGCAGAGATAGGGGTCTGATGTGAGTAGATATCTGACAGAGGGGTTCTTTTAAATTGTAATATGCTCCCTAAAAGTTACTAAGGGGTAGATTTATCATGGTGTGGACAGACATGATCCGCTGTAGCGATCATGTCCGCTTCACATCGATTGCAGATTTGCGGCCAATCGACCGGGGGGGGGGGGTGTCAATCAACATGATCGTATCTGATCGGGTTGATTGCTGTCTGCCGCCTCAGAGCAGGTGGATGAGTTAAGGAGCGGCGGTCTTAAGACCACTGCTTCTTAAAGGGCCAGTAAACCCATATAACATTATATTAGTGCAAGTTGTTAATTATAGCGAGCTGCATTGAATGTTATGGCGCGGTCGGGCCGGGCTGTGACTAAACAGCTGGCCCGATGCGCTCTGAAGAAAAACCAGACCCGCTCAGTAGAGCACAGAGGGCGGGTCTGGAAAACCCTCTTATTTTTATTAAAAATACCGGAGATGTAATATAATAAACAACTTGCACTATGTGCAGAATTATAAAACATTATTTTTTAGGTTTACTGGCCCTTTAACTCCGGAGCTTGATGAACCGGCCCCTAAGTGTGTTCTCTGAGGTTAGCTTCTTTCGGACGTTTGTTATCTATAAACTCTGCGTTTCTCTAGATGAAATAACAAATAGGCAGAAATACAATACAGATTTTATAGTAAAAAGCATCAACAAAAAGAAAACAAAAATCCCTTCCTTTAAACAAAACTATTACATTTGTACAGCAGCTGTTATCTGCTGGAATTAATATTATTTTAATGGATTACAATTTCAATTAATGGAATTCAATAAAACCTGAAGGCAAAACAGCAAGCAGAAGGGTTCACAAGTTTGTTAAAGACAATAATATGTTAACCCATTCCTGCCGAGTGGAAGCTGAATAGCCATGAAAGAAAACGTTTATTTCTTTTAAAGGACATTAAACTCATTTATTTTCTTTCCTGCATACAAAATATGCCTATAGCGGTAAATCCTGTGTTTTTTGCACTTGTTTATTTGTTTTGCAGTGTCCCCTGGGATATTCCTAAAGCTGTCTTGAGAATTAATTAAAGAGGCATGAACTATATGTATATTGTGCATAAAACACGTGCACGCTCCTGAACATACCTCAGTATGCTCTTATGGAAATGAGCTGCAATTAAACAAAGTAGAGCAAGAGGGAATGAGTTTAGTTTGTTAATAAGCAATGATTATAAAATGATACATTCTGTCATTTAATTGTGAAGTGCATGTCTTTTTAAAGGATAATTAAGGAGATTTGTATATAAAATGTTTAGTTATGCATAATGAAACAACATTGCAATATATTTTCATTATTTATTTTGCCTCCTTTTTATGTAATTAAGCTCTGAAAACTGAGAATTTTCTTATTGTCAGAACTTGAAATGCACCAGTTGACGTTTCAAGGCTAACCATGCTACGCATGTGTCCCTAATTGGCTTTAACTGATAACAGCTGCAAAACAATGCACTTTATACTATCATTATAGTCAAGACTAACCGTGTTGTCTGCTGACTAAAGCCCAGATTGGCTCCTCCAAATAAAGCAAACTGTGGGTGGAGTTTGCCTATAAAAAAACATTTAGACTTGGTGTTACTCTTTAGCAGCACAAAAGAAATGTCTTATAATTACAAGGTGTTTACTGCCCCCTTTAAGTTTACGTTTGAGAAGGTTATATGGGCAAACTTGATGGTTCGTGTACGACATCTCCATCTGTATTTCTTTGTTTACAGTCACTAAGCTAGTGGGACAGCCTAACCTTGCTACCCCTGATGTTTTCGGAAATACATTTCCCATGATGCTAAACTATACTGCAGAGTGCCTAAGCATCATGGGAAATGGCTGGGGTGCCAAGACATCACTGGACTAGGGGTATCATGTCACCTAGCTCAGGTGTCACAATCAGACAGTTAGCCCTGCAGGGGATGTTATTGCCTGTACTGGGGGCATATTTTGTTAAGTATTTGAGATGGTATCTTTGTTTTATTTGGTGTTGTCTAATATCAAGTATATGACTAGTAGGAATACAGAAATAAATATATGTTTTGTGTTATTTTTTATACATGTTGTACGTTATAAACTCTCCTGGGGTGTTTGTTTTGTTTAAAACAAATCCGGATTGTTATAACACAAAAGGATTCTAGTGATATTAAAGGTGCAAAGTGCAACAGAAACATTCCCACAAGGAAAGTCTCATTCTGTTTACAATTCCGCACCACTCCTTTTTCACTACCAAGTATGTTTTTTATTTGATAGCAGCCCTGGATAATTCTAGTACACGTTGCTATGATTGTAGCTAGAAGAGCCAGACTGTGTTATTAATCCAGCTAGGAGCAGCAGTTGTTTACAGCAGATGTATTATGACATTTAGATGCAGAGGAAAATACTGAGATTTTACGTCTCAGATCGGGACCCCTGTGTTTTTCTTCCTTGTGAGCTTTGTTTAAATTCCAGAGTAATTTATTTCTCAAAAGATATTATCTGTCAGATAATGTGCCACTACCCCAGGAAAATATCTGCTAGAGCTACAGGAGCTGCCCTCCAGGGCTCCAAATGTTTATCTGGATGTAGTCACTTGTAGTCTTCATAAACCCATCATGGTCAAAACACTCATGCCAAATCCATTTTATTTATAAGACACAAGTGTGCTGTTTTCACTACTACAAGATTAAGAACTTTTATTTACAAGATGTTTCTATAGTCTAACATTAAACTAACATACCAACTGAGTGTAAACATTTTCTGAATATGTTAACACCATTCTAGACGTGTCCCTGGAGAAGAAAAGGCTAGCTACTTTTTATGTTATTAGCAAAACTTGCATTGGTTTGCAGTATCTTATATCACCTCTTTTGATGCCAGGTATGGACAGATATGTTGCAGGGTTAGGCTAGTGATGTCTGCAGTGTGCACTTTTAATACTCAGGTTGGAAAACACTGTATTCAGAGCTAAATTTAGTTGTTGGGGTTAATTACATTATTGAACATTTTAGATTACAATTTCCAAGTTTTTTATGTTACCACTTACAGTTGGTACCCTGGTAATTACAGAAGCACAAGAGGCATTGCTCTCTATAGACTTTGCATGTATCAGCTAGAACATCTATAAAACCAGGGAGAAGGGACGTGTACAAAGCAACATTACACTTTTTAACATTTTAGGAGCCAGAAATACAATTTGGGCCCTTTCCCCCAGGAATATTCACCCTTAGGGCCCGATGACCAAAACCTTGCCGGCAGGGAGAGAAGTCAAACAAAATCTTTAGGATTTTTTAGACCTTACATTGTAATATAGGAGTCTGTCCTTCATATACAGAACACTGCACAGTGAGATACACATCTCTCAAGGTAACATTTTTGTTTGTAAAAGTCTTTAAAGGGCCTCACTTTACTCACAAGACTTCTTAGATCATCTCCCCTAAGCAGAGAGCTTTAGATCATCTCCCCCGAGCAGAGAGCTTTAGATCCTCTCCCCTGAGCAGAGAGCTTTAGATCATCTCCCCTGAGCAGAGAGCTTTAGATCATCTCGCCTGAGTAGAGAGCTTTAGATCATCTCACCTGAGCACAGAGCTTTAGATCATCTCACCTGAGCACAGAGCTTTAGATCATCTCACCTGAGCACAGAGCTTTAGATCATCTCACCTGAGCACAGAGCTTTAGATCATCTCACCTGAGCACAGAGCTTTAGATCATCTCCTCTGATCAGAGAGCTTTAGATCATCTCCTTTGATCACAGAGCTTTAGATCATCTCCCCTGAGCATAGAGCTTTAGATCATCTCACCTGAGCAGAGAGCTTTAGATCATCTCCCCCGAGCAGAGAGCTTTAGATCATCTCCCCCGAGCAGAGAGCTTTAGATCATCTCACCTGAGCACAGAGCTTTAGATCATCTCCCCTAAGCACAGAGCTTTAGATCATCTCACCTGAGCAGAGAGCTTTAGATCATCTCCCCTGATCAGAGAGCTTTAGATCATCTCCCCTGATCACAGAGCTTTAGATCATCTCACCTGAGCAGAGAGCTTTAGATCATCTCACCTGAGCAGAGAGCTTTAGATCATCTCCCCTGATCACAGAGCTTTAGATCATCTCACCAGAGCAGAGAGCTTTAGATCATCTCACATGAGCAGAGAGCTTTAGACCATCTCACCTAAACAGAGAGCTTTAGATCATCTCCCCCGAGCAGAGAGCTTTAGATTATCTCACCTGAGCACAGCGCTTTAGATCATCTCCCCTGAGCAGAGAGCTTTAGATCATCTCACCTGAGCAGAGAGCTTTAGATCATCACCCCTGAGCAGAGAGCTTTAGATCATCTCCCCTGAGCAAAGAGCTTTAGATCATCACCCCTGAGCAGAGAGCTTTATATCATCTCCCCTGAGCAGAGAGCTTTAGATCATCTCCCCTGTACAGAAAGCTTTAGACCATCTCACCAGAGCACAGAGCTTTAGATCATCTCCCCTGAGCAGAGAGCTTTAGATCATCTCACCTGAGCAGAGAGCTTTAGATCATCTCACCAGAGCAGAGAGCTTAAGATCATCTCACCTAAACAGAGAGCTTTAGATCATCTCCCCTGAGCAGAGAGCTTTAGAACATCTCAACAGAGCAGAGAGCTTTAGACCATCTCACCAGAGCAGAGAGCTTTAGGTCA